>NC_084976.1:23892228-24048662 GCF_963691925.1 Scomber scombrus | reverse complement strand
GTGTCTTTGTCTTTGTTTTTTGTGCATCCTGTTGTGTTCTTATGTCCGATGGGGTTGTTGGGGTTTCCATATCTGTGTTTTAGAAGCGCCCTCCTCCAATCTCTGGTTTTATTTACAGCTAATATAAGGCAGCTCCCTGGCTGGAAATTGATGGGTTATTTCAAATTTGTGGAGACCAAAACCCCAAAGTGCTGTTTTTAGTGAGCACTACAATTTTAAGCTAGAATGAAGCAACTTTGAATGAAATGGATGAATGGAATTAATTCCCAGTTTTCAAGTTGTTGTTGTTTTTTTAATTAATTTAAAAAGTGTTTGTTTATTGTTTTCAGATACAGAAGATTATTACTAATATTTATTTTTATTCAGAAATACATTATCAGACTGCAGGTATAACTATGAGTAATATAAATACTAATGACAGGTTACTGATTGTCCCCTTGTGTTTTCTGTTTTGGGCACTAACTACCTAATTAACATTTTATTAACTATTTATTAACATATTCTTTATTTGTTCTCTCTCAAACATGTGTGAAAAGACCATTTCAATCATTTAGGTTTGCTAAGCCCACCACTAAGTGCCTCGGATAAATATAATGAGCATCCTTTGGCCAGTAGACTAGCTAGTCATTAACTAATTGCACCTTACACAGCCTTGCTTAAGACAATATGAACATATTACGCCCCTGATGCTAATGAAAAATAATTTTAATGACATGACATGAGCGTGTGTATTTATCATAATTTGAAGTTTCATTTCAAAATTAAATATTCACCACCTTAGATTAGAAAAGCTCTATTTATTTAAAAAAAAAAAGCATTTGATAAAAGCATTAAACCAAATTAAAAGAGAATATAATTTAATGTACATTAAACTTCAGAAATATTGTATGATGTATTTTTGAAATGAATTCTTCAGTTTCTCATGTGTCAAATGCTGAAAACACACGAGTCTTTGAAATGTTTGTAATGTGTATCCATATTCCTTCATTTTGTGTATAAACTGTCTGTTGTAAGGTTTGTCTGGGTGTGAATTTGTTTCTGTCTCTGTAGCCTCGCACACGGGTGTCGCTCCACAAGAACTCAGCTTGTTTAAACGTGCTGGAGGAACCAAGAGGAGTTGAAGAGTTTCACATCAGCTTTGTGTCAGCCATTTTTAAATATCTTACTCTGCAGTGTCAAAGGTCAACATGGCCAGTGCCAGTACCTTGTAGGCCAGTGCTAGTGGATTAGATTAGATCAGATTCATCATTACAGTGAATGTTTAACTGTTGAACCACCAAATGTTAACAATGCTCGCAGTCTTACGCAGGGAAAGATTGTCTTCTACTCAGACAGCTTGTAGGGCTACTTTTTTTCTTGTGAAATTACTTGTGTGTGATGAATGTTGGATTCAAAGCGGGCTAGGCGTGAACATCAGTGTCTTTCCAGAGATGTGAAATGATGATCCGCGATTGAGAAATTAACATTGCTGTGAAAATACCTCAGTGACTCAGGTAAACAAGCAGTTGCCTCAGAGCTGAACACAAAAAAAACAAAAAAAAACAATAGAAAAGAGATGAGTCCAGCTTTGGAAAGACTGCCACCCACTACTCCGTCTCTATGCTTCAATAGCACCTGATCAAGCACCCTCCCCCGTTTCTTCTCTCTCTCTGTCTCCCCCTTTTTTTCTCCCCTTAGCCACTCTCAAAGCTTCATGGAGGACAATGTGGAACCTAATTGGCTGATGCACCATCGGCAGTCCACAGGGTGGCATGGCCAAATGTCCAGAGCCCTCTCTCGTGACGCGATTGGCTGACAAAGGGAGAACTTGGGGCATTGGTCCCATTCTCTTGGCTTAAAGGATGGTGCAGAACCCCAGCGGACCATGTAAGGAAATGCTGGGTTCTTTGTTTTGTTTTTTTGTTTTTTTTTTACCATACTTTACTTGGGCCCTCTCTCTCTGATTTGATGACAGGATTTTGATTTTTGTTTTTTTAAATGGGTTTTACGCCTCGTGGTTTGGAGCTACATTTTACTTTTTAAAAGGAAGGCTGGACATGCGTTATTGGCCTGCAAAGCATGCAAAGAACAGCTATGCAGTCTGATCGGAGGAACACAAAGACTGAGGGAGGCGTGTTGCTCAAAATGAGAGAGAGGGGAGAATGTTTGTGGGGTAAGATGTATTTCAAAGGTGCTTGACTTCTCTTAAAATTTCAGTCAAAGCTAAGTTACTTTCAAAGCATTTATTTCCCTCTCTCTCTTTCTCTCTCTTTCTCTGTCTTCTCTCTTTCTCTCTTATAGTCTTTTCAAATTACCCTTTGATTCCTCCTCATCTATTCATTCTTTATCTATCTAGGATTCTCAAAGCATTATTTAACTGCTTCATTTTTACTCCATTTTAGACACTTAAAATTTCTGCAACATTTTCAACATTAGTTTTTAGCTCTTCCGTTCGAATCTCTTTCTCAGACTTTGATTTAAAGGAAACTAAATATGCACAGCCTAATACGACTATAAGCGAAACTGCTCAGAGCAAACAACTCTTGCTTCAATGAAGACTTTGAAAAACCGGACTGAATGTTATTATTTATATTTCTATGACACTGCTTATTCTTACAATAGTATGAAAAAGAAAAAAACTCTTCATCAGAAATCTTCCGGAGCAGATATTTATTTCTTGATATAGATAGATGCCTCTCTATCTAATGGAAGTTCATAAATAATCCATTTTATAAGCTTTCTTATACTAAGACAATCTTGTGGAGAGAGTATTTGCCCTGCAGGACTGTGATGACTGTGAAAGGGCCAAACTTGTGTTTTACCTACTCCCCTTACAATAGTTTGCACGTTGCTGAGACCTGTGCCCTCCTTCCTCTTGGTTATAATCAAAAGAAAAAGAAAAAAAGAAAAAAGAAAGTGGATGGATGTTTCTCTCACCCAACAATCGCCATGGAGCTCTCCATTAACGGACGATGTGAAAGCCGTTGGATAAGGACGTTCTTACAGCTGTTGTTTTGTACTCCACTTCGACTATCTGTCTGTAGAGTTTGAACCGAGCAGTGGATGAACTCTTGGTGTCAGTGTGACCACTTTTTTTTTTCTTTCTCTGCAGTCAAATTGCTGTAAAACTCCCCCATTTCTTTCTATGGATGGACTCCACTGATACCAATTTGAGTTGAAATCCTTAGCCTTTTTCCACATGTGACTGAAATGAGGACAGAGAGAGATATGTTAGAGGTCCCGCTAAAAAAACAACAAGGAGTGAATGTGTTTGTATATAAGTGTGTGTACTGGGTAAATCTTTGTGTATATACTGGATAAATGTGTATATATGGTATGTCTATGTGTATATACAGTTTGTTTGTATATGCAGAGTGTACAGTTATTTTTTCCTCTAATGTTTCTCTCTCTTTCTATGAATAGGTCTTCTCAAGTAACCAATACTGAGGCATGGAAAGGTTTTTACTGACAGCTATCAGAGGCACTTTCTGTGCAGACTTAGAATATCAGCGAGGTCTGTCACTTAGCTGCATTCTTGAAGCTCTCATACAAGAAGTTACTCACATAATCTTAAGCTTGCACTCATTTTCTGACCAACTAAAAAGCTTTTCTAAGTAGATTTGGGTGACCAAGCAATGTTTGTACATATATAGACTAAGACAGTTTTTTGTTTTTTTTGTTTTTCAAAAACCACCATCTGCATTTCTTTGAAACTCTCAACCTGTTTTGAGTTCTTACTTATCTGACTTTCAATTTAGGTTCCTATGGTATATGTTTGCAACGGTTGTCATTCAGAGTTATATATTTATTCAGACAACCCTTATATATTTCTTGAAATTTTGTTCCCCAAATTCTGCCTCTCATGGAGCCTTCTAACCTTTTATTAAGATTCGGTTAGACTGGCAGATCCTTCCATGAAAGTATACTGTCATTACTTAACATTGCTTGTTTTTGTATAGGTCCTTACTAAATAAGTGTGCCTCCCCCTCCCCCCTTATACTCTTACTAACCTTAGATCCATTAAATCCGCTGGTCACTCATCTTCATCCCCCTTGACAAGCCATAGCCCCCCCCCCCAACCTTTACCCCAATCACCACCCCTCCCCAAAACTCCTCTATTGTTGTTTTGACAGGACAGACATTTGGGGATTTTGTGTATATTAATGGAAGAGTGGTGTTGAAGAGTGTATTGCAGTTGTATATGGATTTGTTATGAATGTGGATATTCTGATCATTTAATTATTATTGTAATAATGATAATAATTATTGCCACTTTGAATTCTTTTGTTGATTAATTCCTTCAATGCGGTTGATGAAGATGCCATTGTCCCTTCCTTTTTGTTTGTTTGTTTTCTCCTTCTTTTTTTTTTCCTTTTTTTTTTGGAATACACCGAAATTTATATTTTTCGGCTGGGTGAATCTGGAGATAGAAATACGTAAATAAATTAATAAATAAACAAATAATTAAATTCTTAACTTAGTGTGGAAATGTGTGTTCTGTCTTTTAAAGGACCATGGTGGAAGATTTAAGGGGATCAATTGGCAGACATTGAATACAATGTTTATAAGTATGTTTTAATCCGTGTATAATCACCTGAAAATATAAATTTGTTACCTTAGAATGAGCCCTTTATATCTAAATAGGGAGCATGGATGTATAAAGAGAACTGGATACAGCATCGGGAGCAGGACCTTGTTCATTTCTAGGAAAATTTTCCGTGGTACATGAAGCTAAAGAAGTTTGACTTCTTCCGTATAGATGCTGCATCCATGAGGCCCATAGAGCAAGCACACTATTGACTTCTGCCAGCTAAGCAGGTAACTTCCTGTTTAGCCCTCTGGCTAACTTGAATGAGGATAAATCAATTCAATCATGTGGCTCTTCTGGACTTTTCAAATGTGCACACCAAAAGGATAAAATTCTGATAGTGAAACAAGTCATTTCGCAGGGGTGTCTCTCTTTGACAATGTAAATCTATGGTAAAAGTCTTTTTGGACCCTTTTTTGGCCCAATAACATGTGGACATTACACGGTTTGGCCACTTTGTAAGATTGGCTTCACAGCCTGGCGCTGTTCCTAGGGGAACATGCCATATTGCACTGCTAGTAGCCCAGAAGGGACAAACCAAGCACTGACTATCCAAAGGGCCTTTTGTTTTACGGCCACTGTAGGTTCTCCGTGGTGGGGCAGGATGATATTCAATTTGTTACAATCTGCATCCTCACCCTGGGCTTTTTTTCAGTTTTTCAAAGTATCTATTCATTTCAGATTAAAGGATAAATCTGGTGATTGTCCACATTTTTCTTATTGTCAACAAATCTGATGAAAACTCCAAAGAAGCCAATAATTAATTGATCATTTTATTAAATATTAAAATGTATGAAACATCTTATTTTCCCTCTGGAGGCAGTATGTGGTCATTTTTTTTCACTTGGCCGCAATTTAAGATTATTTTAATAATTGATGAATCTGTCAATAATCATTTAGTCTGCATAATGTCAGAAAACAAGAAACGAAAGTGACAGCAGGAGATTCGATTAACAATCAAACAAAACAGAAAGAAACAGAAAATACTTACTTGCTTTTAGAAGCTGGTATCAGGAAATGTTTGCATGTTTTCTTGATGAATGTTTTAAATAACTGACTGCCTATGAAGATTGTTAATTACTTAATCAACTATTTGCGTCAGCACATGTATAGGATATTGTTTTTAAATGTGCTATTGAAGTAAATAGACTTGATTTGTAAAGAAACAAAATCATCTATAAAGTCAAAAAATCCTTAATTTAGCTGCAAATGAATGGAGTATCCATATGGATGGACAATCATTAAGGTGATTGATCTGCTCTGATGGTTGCTCCTGTCTTACAGCGTTTGCCAGAGAAGATTCATTACATAAGCTCATTGTTCTTATTTTGTCTCTGGATCACAGGTAAGTGTTTGCAGCTTGTGGTTGCATCACAGTTCTTGCCCATTTTGGTCATCTACACATTTTTTTCCTGCGTCTCAGAACTGTGATTTCTCCTCTTTATGAGCAGAGCCGATCATTTCCTCACTCTCTTTCCAGCTGAGGTGCTGAGAGCGAGGATGGCAGACAGGATCTGGGAACCGGGGGCTCTACTGAATATAGCAAGCTTGTAATTATCCTCATCCTCCTACACTTAATCGCCTGCAGTTCCTTAGTGGGTTGGCAACTTTGAGTTTGGACAGAGCTGGAAAAAAAAGATTGCACAGTGGAGAAGCAATAGGTTCATGCTGTGTCCACAGAACAACCAGACCTGCTCCAGACCCGAGCATCAAATACACTCAGATATTTATCCTGCCAGGTTACAATGTGCAGAATATTTATCTAAAAAGTAGATTAATAATAATATTTTCATGCGTATCAAAGTATGTATCGAATAATTCAATTATATACAATAATATATGCATTTTTTTGTGTAATTATAGAAAAAAATCTACTACATTTACTTCCAGGAAAACATCATCACAGGTTTACAACCTTTAAAACCATTACAGATTTAATAATTGTGCACCTTCCATCAATTAAAACTGATTTTCTCATTGTTTCAGTGATACTGTCACACCAATATCCTGTTTCCACAGTCAGGAGTATTCATTAAATTAAGAAAGGAAGGTTCTTTCAAAATGCTGTTTCACTGTGTAACATTGCTTTTAAATGAGCCTTAAATCATCTGTGATCTTCGTGGACATCTAATGGCAACCAGGGTGAATTACAACAATTGTGCATTGGATGTGGGGGAAATAAAAATGACTGTATTTTAGGTCGTATTAGTAAATTATGGTATCATTTAAAGCAATTAGGTTCAACAATGAGCCAGTTTTTCTCAGCACTGACTCGCATATTTCCCATCAGTGAGTGATGTAACTTATGTCGATACTCATCTGGCAAAAAATTACTCATGAACATAAACATATCTTCTGTGTTACACTATGAGAATAGAAATATGATTGAGAACTTGTCCACACACTTCAGCCACTTCAGCACTACATAGTGCCATAACTGACACAAATCTGTTCTGCTCAGATCAGCCAAATTATTCTTTAGAGCTTTATTTATTGCTTCTTCTCATGTTTTTCAATTGCTAACTATTTCTGCATACTTTCAGCTATAGAAACAATTCAAGAATCAAAATATTCAGCTCTTTGAGGTCTTTAAAGTCATATTTTTCTTCTTTTCTAGCATATTCCAGTAATTGCAAATATATATTTTTAAATATTTAAAATTCATAAATGTTTGACTATTTATACTTCATGGACAGATGACCCATGTGGAAACGCTTAAAACATGGCACTGATTTTGGCTAATAATTCATAAACTGTGATGCATTGCAAAACAATATTTGCACAGTGTTCCTTGGACGCCCATAAGTGCCTTGAAAAGTTTTAGGCCATTTTGAATATTTTGGTAAACACATTTTTTGCTTCTGTTTGCAAATATTTAATCTAATCTTCACCTAACTTGGCACAGAGCATATTTAGATAACCCTGAATAAAACGTGTGAGTTTGTTTTTGACCATAACTTATTGTTTGTCTGTAACATGCACTCAATGGGCCATAACTCTTCAGTGCTAAATTTGACTGCAACCAAATTTGGGCATGTTGAACATAAGGTAACACTGTACAAGTGTGTAACATTTGATACAATAATACCCCTAAAGGCCTCAACTGACTTATTTCTATAATTCTGGAGGCTTTAATAAAAAGACACAAATAAAAATGAAACAAGTTGTCCATGAGAAAGTGCACGACATATTGAATCATGGCACCAACAGCCCCACCTGGTGGCGATAAGTGAAACACCACCATACAACTGCCACATCTCTTAATCGTAATAGTCCATGGTAACCAAATTCACCAGAGTTGTACAAGAGGGGATGCTGAACATTGGGTATAATTTTACCCATAGGTGGTGCTAATAGATTTTTTTAAATTGCTGAAGATTTCTGCATTTTTAGTAATGCAGCTGTAATACATATATATTATTCATCTGGTAAATTTAAAAGGTGTTACAAGGTCAAATCTATTGGGATTTACGTGAGATTTGTGTTTACATTGTTATCTATTGTAGATTTATGAAGAGTCATGTAAAAGATTTGATGTCATCTGTTAAAGGGAAAACGTTAGCTTGCATTACAGGGCCAAATATTTTTGCTGGAGGTCCAGATTTTGCCCACGGGCCACTATTTGTCTACCACTGATTTAAAGCAAAGCTAGGGTGTGTGTGTATAGGTTGGGGGGTGGGAGGGGTCAAAAAAACAGGAAACGTGGTGAATGAACACTAGTTGTGTTCATATGCAGACAATATGTTCAACAAACATTTGGTGAGGAGGATTTGGTGGCTGCAGACAAGATGTTGGACATCATCCATGGAGAACATGTGTCATCTAAGGCGGATGTGGTTCTTTTTGTGGTTTTCACAATACGTAAGAGACTGTGGGAATGCTGCAACTTATGCTGACTTTGTTTTGGAGTTTGTTCAAACAGTGAACAAGGAGATTTCATCATAGTTCTGACTGCTAAGTAGCAGCGAGTGCTTATAAAAGTCTACATGATTACATTCAGCTTCAAACTAGTGAATCTGGATTGAAATAACAGACATTTCTGTGAATCTGATATTGAAACATCTGAACACTTGTTCTACAGCTGAAGATTTATCAAGAAAATGTGGTCAGATGTTTATGATTGGCTTCATTTTTTTTTTTAAAGTGGAAGATTTTGCATTTAACAATTGTGGAGACCAAATAAACTAATTATTTTCCATTGTTGTATATTTCCTGAGGCATTATAGGCCATGTAAGCTATATGTATGAGATCAATACATTGTGCCGTTAGATACTGATGGGTATAAATATAAATATACAGAACATAAAAGAACAACAGCAATTGAAAATGAAAACAAAGAAGTAAAAGTATGAATGGACATACTGACAAACAGGCAGTTACTTGCACAATGTTAAAGCCCAAAGCTTATCTTGTTGTGATGGGTTACAGAGACTGTTTGTTTTAGAGCTGCAATGATTAGTTGATTAAATGATTGACAGAAAATGAAAGGCCAACAACTTTGATGACACGAATATGATATATTTTATTGTCCCTGGAGGGAAATTTGTCTTGGACTCTAATGCTTCGCACATAAATGCCTCCACAGTAAAGTAAAAAAAAACAACAACATATGAACAAAACAGCACCAGCTGTATCAATCACAACAATAAATTACCATTGCACAATTCCTACAGCCTCAAGCAGCATTGTTTAAAAGTTTCAGGTAGGCACAAATTAGTTTTTAAAATGGTTGAGTTTCGTCTGCCAGAGGGCAAGAGCTCATCATTTTAGTTTCTTTAGTCTTCTATGACAGTAAACTGAATATCTTTGAATTATGAATTGTTAGTTGGGACACATAAGGGTCAATGATATTTTTGGGTCCATGTGGTTTAGTCAAATTTAAAGGGATTAAACATTTTAAATAAACGTATGAATAACTTGCACACACTTTTTTTTGTGGAGCCTGAATAAAATTTCTGCTTTTAATCCCTTTTGAGAGTATATATAAGAGGATTATTGCAAAATAGTCAAAGTGGTGTACCCATAAAAACTTTGTACCAAATAATTAAACTTGCTTAAAAACATACAATTCTCAATAAAACACCATTTCAACTAGTTTGGCATGATTATAACTTTTTATACTAAATAAAGGTAATGGCATACAATTGTTCTAAATATTAAATTTAATTTGGGGAATCATGTTAATCAGGGACCATTTTATTTTATTTCAAATGAAGGAATTATTTGTACATACAAATATTTAATATTTATCATTCTTTTGTAGTTACACCATTTGACATTCAGGAGCACTTTTTGTACTTTGGTTTTAAAAGTTGATGCAAATGTAATTTCAAATGACATAAAACCAACATAAATACATTAAAACAAACCTGATGCTGCTTTTAAGACATTTTTTAAAGATATTTTTGAATTGCTCATCTTGCCAAACCTGATCTATCACTGACCCATAAAGGGATCTACACAGTAAGTGCTTTTAAAGGTATTGTTACTACAGTAGCCCTGAGGCGCAAAATACAACAACATTTCAGAAAACCCAACACATTGGATCAGGAGTGTAATGGAACAAACTTTTGGCTGAAATACAAACCATATAAATTCTTAGATATTTGGAATCCCTTTCTGGACTATATTGGAGAAGATGGGGCCCAGGCTCTTCGGAGGGGTTTAAATGGTTTAGCTTGGTCTGAAATAACTGGGTACAGTCACTCTTAATTGGACATTACTTCGACATTATCCCTGTTGATTCTTGATGCAGTATTTTTTATTTACCTCCTGCCTCTTTGTGATGTTTGTGTGGGTTTTTTATGATGTATATTTTTCCATATTCAATTGATTTTTATTTATTTATCCTATTTAATTTTATCTTTATTTAATTTTCATTTATTTATTTGTTTTTTGTTTTTTCTCGCTCCCCCTTTTCGGATTTTGCAAACGACCTGGCAACCCCACCAAGTGTAAATCTCATGAGTGTGCTCTCTTTTTGTAATCTCGCGTTGTTTAGGCGGTCACTGCCTGGTAGGAATAATGGCCGCCTTCGTAGCAATGGCTGCAACAGGGAACAACACAAGAAGCATATCGGAGCGCTTTAGCTGACCGGGGAGAGCGTAAATCACCGGGGCAGCCCCTCTTAAGCGGATGGGTAGAGGGGGTCTCGCCATAAGACACAAGAAACGAAAGAGAGACTCAGGAGGGGGAAAGGAGGAGGAGGAGGAGGAATAGGGGGGGAAAAGGAAAGCTAACATTACCTCGACGGGCTAGCGCTTTAGCTGCCTATCAAACACGGGTGTCACTGCCGGGGGGGGGAACAAACACAAACCCCGAGTATCCGTGACAACCTGCGGGGAGAGAGGGGCGCAGGAGGCGGTGAGGAGACGCACGAGACCACCGGGGAGTCTCCAAACATGAGCGGACCCGGGCAGGACAGCGAGCCAGAGGCGAAAGTCCTTCTCATCAAGAGGCTTTACAGGTAAATTGGCGAGGCCGAGCTAACCGAGGTGCTAATTTAACCATATTGTGTTTGTTAGTGGTTTCCTACATTTTTTGGTTGCAGTGAGATTAATATTATAGTTTATCATCTAATGTATCATTCAGCTTTAGTGTTTATATCTAATGATCCCTACAGCAGCCAACACTACTACCTAAAAGTTGGCTGGTCATTCCTTCATCTATTTATGAATATAAACCTTTATTATGGTTACTGCTAACCTTTTATATTTAATCCTTTTTTAAACCCTGAAGTCACACAAAGTAGGTTGCTATATCTATAGTCCATTAGTCAGAACTGAAACAAGCAAATATGTATTTTTCTTATAATAATGCACCTTACACTTAATGGACAGTCTGCCTTAAAAAAAGGCCTTAAAATTAGATTAATTTCCACCACTACAGCTGTTCAAAAGCCTTATTTCAGACCTTGTTTTAATCATCAAGAGGCTTTACAGGTAAATTGGCGAGGCTGAGCTAACCAAGGTGCTAATTTAACCATATTGTGTTTGTAAGTGGTTTCTTAATTTTGGTTGCAGTAAGATTATTCATATAATTTATCATCTATAAACCAAGCACTCCTAAATTTGATCTAAGCACCCCTAAAAATAAGACCTTGAACCTTGCACTTAATGGACAATCTGTCTTTTAAAAAAATGTCTTAAAATTAGATTAATTACCACCACTGCAGCTGCTCAAAAGGCTTATGTCAGACCTTCATTTAATAGATTGCAAGTGGGTTTTTTTTAACTTCACTGTATTCTTATATGTTTACTTGTATTTATTCATCATTTTATTTTATTTTACACCATTTTACACCATTTGTAAATGAGGATTCCTCCTCATAATGGGTCTTTTGAGGTAAAATAAAGATTAATTATAGTCTCTTTCCACCTCCAACAGCTCACATCTCCATATTAAAATGTCTGCAGTCCCCCCTTTTGTTTTTTAGGAGGAAGAGGAAGGCTGGAGGGTTTTTTTGTTTGTTTGTTTGTTTGTTTTTCCTTGTACATTGTCAATATTTTTGAATGTCTATGTAAATCTGTGCTGCACCTGTTGGCTTTTATTCTAAATGACTGCCTACATTATGAACTTGACATTTATATAATGAAGCATAATGACACAGTCCATTTTTGATATAATATAGTGTTAAATTGTTAAAATCAATAAGCTTCTGTGTATATTTAAGCTATGTTTAATAGATTTTGAGAGTTGGACCAAGCATTTCCTTTTGAAAGGGCGCTGTGGCCTAAAAAAAAACCAGTTAAGGAACCACTTCCTCCATTCAACAACCTGTCACCACCACCAGTGAGTCAACCCAACATCCCAGTGTAACTTTTAGCTGAACTGATTCATTCAGCACTCCTCACCATGCTCTGAGTCAGTTAACTGCTGCCTTTGTGACTAAGAAGTGAAACAGAAAGGAGTGCGGTTGCCAACTTAATGGCGTGCAGCATTTTTTCTAAAGCAACTTGACATCTGTTTGTAGTCCAGTAAATGTTTAGCTCACAGGTTTAAAGGGACAGGTTCACACTATTATTTCAAGTCGTTCTCAAAACAATGGCCAGGTGCCTGACTGAATATTGAAATATTTTTTCTTGCATTAATCATTCGTCCAGTTCATATTGGCCATTAGTAGATCCTTTCATAATGAGCTTATAATGTGAATGATGGGGGCCACAATCACACACAAGCCTCCTTTTGTGCAAAAATGCATATAAATGTTTATCTGAAGCGAATATGAAGCTTCATCTGCCCCAAATGAGTCAAATCAAGTAGATATCTTTCACCGTTATGGTGTTTTTAGTGCCCTCTTTTTATTACTACACTTGCACCACAGTCCAACAGGGAAACAAAAAGATGCTAAATTTGATGCTAAAAAGGCTGTAAATGTGGCAGATATCCACTTGATATGACTAACTCATACTGCTGAAGGCTCATTTAAGCTTCACATCTACTTTTAAATGCATTTTCACACAAACAGCTGTGTAGACACACTGTGGATTTTGGCCCTCATCACTTACATTGAAAAAGAGAGAGAGAGAGAGTATGAACAGCAGGAGTGACTACAGCAAGCACGACCTCTTTCTGTGTTTGTATGGGTACCTGACTGCTGTTTTAAGACACACTTAAAAAATCATGAACCTGTCCTGATCTAATCATTATTCTAACGCTTTCTTGTTGCCCATTGCTACCCAGGGCTGTGGTGGAGTCTGTGCACAAGCTGGATGTCATCATCGGCAGCAAAGCGTCCTACAGAGAGGTCTTCAAGCCGGAGAACATCAGCCTTCGCAACAAGTACGTCCAAGCGTCTCAGAAGAGCTGTTTGTGTGAAAGGAGGCAGGGGTCCGTTCCAAATTTAACATTAACATACAAGCTGCGACTTGCAGTATGAAATAATTTCCTCTAGTTTTAATTTGGACATGTTAAAATGCATGCAAGAGGACCGCAGGGAAACGGGGTCACTGGCACCATTAGCACCTTCAGCAGGGCTCTCTTTTATAAAACGGGCCCCCTGTTGTATAACTTGCAGATCAATGGCTACATGCAGTCGAAGGATCATCTATTGTCATGAACATAATTATGAATTCACGTGTATAAAAATGTAGATATATCAACAAGTTGCTCTTGGTTTCACCTTCAGGTTCTTTGTTAAACTCTCCGATGCATCCTGCTGCATCTCCATGAGTTCATACTGGTCAGGTTTGTCACTCTAAACAGGCTTTATCCAGATTCAGAGCTTTCCACAAGGATATGAAGGAGCCAGCCAGTGAGGGAAAAGTAGTAATAATAATAATAATAATAATAATAAACTTGACTTATAGAGTATCTTTCATACAAGGTAAAGTGCTTTACAAATTAAATGTATTATTGTTATTATTATTATTGAGGCATGTAGCTTAAAGTGCTTTACAGATAAAAAAAAATACAGTTAAACAACAGCAAATAAACAGAATAACAATTTAAAAGTAAAATTAGACAATTTGTAATTTAGAAAGCATCAATAGCCGATCAGACTGATCAATAAATAGGTGATTAAACCTTGATTAATGTTTCAGAGAGCAGAGAGTGTGATTTTTTTTTTTTTTAATTTTGAGAAAAAAAACACCTATCACACAATATCATGTCCTATGTTACCTAAGACATGAAAATATAACATAAAAATAATAATTTAAATGTATTTTATTGAAACTGAAAATTACAAGAACTTTATGGAACTGTGTGGTTTATTGTATAACCATTAGAGCCATCAGTCTTCCCTGCTACATCATTAAAAGAAATCCTCATAACTACTATCTTATTAATAATAACATAAATAATAACATTGTACATTTTGGGCCACTTTAGGAAAAGTCATCAAATTTCAGAGTAAAATACTTTTTACATCCGTCAAATGTCAAAACTGTTCAAATGCCAATGACCCAAACAGTATGTAAGGATTAATGTGTTCTGTCATTAGTTATTTTACTAATATTTCTCAAATACTGAAGACTACTCTCTAATCAGCAGAACACAACCCCTCAGCTTGTTTCCCACAACATTTTGAGAGACTATGGTGGTTGGACCTCAGTCCGACCCTCTATAGGGAACGGGGGCACATTTTTAACTCAAATGCATCATTCTGGTGCACTCTGAGAGCAAAATTAAGAGGTAATATCTTTTTTTTTTTTTTTAAATTAAGAATGGTGATGACACAGAAAAAAAGGTCACACACACAAAGCACAGGAAATACATTTGACCAGTTCATAAATGTTCCAAACAAACCAATAAAAAAACTAATGTTCATATTTCAGTTCTGAAACAGAGAAAGCAGAAGTGAGTATCCAAGTTCAACTAGTTCTCTAGGGTCAGAGCAGCTGTGGTGCAGGGTTTGCTGAACGTTTTGGTGTACAGACATGTTTAGCTTACTATGTAACTGTGGTGGCACAAATTAGACTATGGTGGGCTGCCACAGTCTATATAATTAATGGGAAACACTGATTCATGTAGAGCAGTGGTCACCAACCCTGCTGCTGGAGACCTACTGCCCTGCATGTTTAAGGTATCTTCCCCCATTTCCCACTCTACTCTAACACACCTGGTTCTAAAAATTAACTCTTTATCAAGCCCTTGACGAGCTTCAGCTGCTTGATAACGAGCTAATAATTAGAATCAGGTGTGTTAGAGTAGAGGAGATACCTAAAAGATGCAGGGCAGTAGCTCACCAGCAGCAGGGCTGGTGACCACTGATGTAAAGCATGTGGGGGGACAGGACTGATACAGGCAGATTTTTACGTTTCTCAATCATCACGCTCACTGTGCTCGAAAGTGTCGACGCATGGCGAAATACGATTTTCATTAGAATTAAAATTGAATAAAATTAAGTTGCTGACTGGATTTAAATGAGTTGTCGGCTGTTTGATTGGCCGCCCGCGCTCATGGAAAGCTCTGAAGATCCAGTTCATGTTTAGCTGTAGAAGAAGCTTTATTTATATAGTGTATTTTATACACAGGGGCAACTCAATGTGTTTTATATAGAAACAACATATCAGATGATTTAACAGTAAGAATTAGAAGTATAGAAACATACAATATAAAAATAAAATAAAACCCAATTATAATAAAAAAAGATAAATAATGATTTACATTAAAAGAATGAAGAAGTGTGTCAGATTTGTCCAGACTGAACAACTGTGATTGATATAACCATTTTATTTAACATGTGAGAAACTGCCAGACTAAATATAAAAGCTCAAAATTAAAAAAAGGGAAGTAGAAGTAAATGTGAGAGACACACGACATGTCTGCAGAGCCACAGAGGGAAAAAGACCAGATTGTTTCTCATCCTGGTCAGTGATAGTTTTTTCAGCCTTTATATTCAGACTGAAAAGTTGATGAGAAATGTTTAATGTGTTCAAACTACGATACATACATGACCAGCTTCCACTTCATCGTCAGTGCATTTTTGGTTGCATGATTTCCCTTCTGTATTTAGCAGTTCCACTAATGATCAGATCACTCGAGACATAATTTAGTGTCAGCAGAAGCGAAACGGGATAATTTGGCACCTCAGTGCAAAGATGAGACTGATAATATTTTTGGCTACGATATTATCCTCTCTGGCACTGAAGAATAGAAGAGCCAAGCATCCATCGAGAAGCATCTCTTCAAAAGGAGAGATGATGAGAAATGCTGCGTGTAGAGGATTGCAGGGCTTAATTTGCATACTGGATACAATAAACAGATGGATCCAAATCAGAAAGAGGAAGTTGGAAGAGACACATCTGATAGTACAGGGACAAGCAGAAATGGACAGAGACTCAGCATCTGAATATTTCCCCACTTTTCTCTTAAGGTGCAGCTGAGATTGTCATCATTACATGCTGGTCCACCTTAAAGGACAGTCCACCTTAAGTGAGCCTGGTTGGGTTAGGCTAACCCATTGTCGCTAATTTCGGAGCTAACCCCCTTCACAATAATCAGCAGGTGGCAGACAGGACACCGGAACTTGGCTCGGGTTTTGAGGAAAAATGTTACGTTCACAGCTGCTAATTTCATACTCACACGCTCATGTCACACACGCTCTCTCTCTCTCTACTGTCACATCACCTAATATTACCCCCACTTGGGGCTAACATGCACAAAAAGAATATATTTAGTCCAACCAGAGAGAAATGATCGGATTAAGCGCTCACATGGTTATTAGGAGCTAATATTTCCCTATAGAACAGATTATCAAAGGTTTACACCACCCCACGCTGGATCAGGTTTGTCTCTTCTGATTGACGTGATTATATGAGCCATTTTTATTCTGACTGGGCAGCTGAGCACGTCCTGACATGTATACTCCATGCTATAGGTAGGCTATTTTGGGCTGGACCGTCTTCAGCGGACGTGGGACGGTCCGGGTGAACTAGCCCATGTTCAGGCCCCAGTTTGAGCTCCGCCTGTTGGTGGTTGTGATGACAAATCGTGTGACATGTCTTTAACCCTTTACATACTGTTCATATTCTGATTTATAATTAATCTCTACATCAATTCACATCAATGGTGATTATTTATCAAAAATCTCACTGCGTGAATATTTTGTGAAAGCAAAATAGAAAGTCATCCCTACAATATGGTCAAAATATTGATATTGAGGTATTTGGTCAAAAATATTGTGATATTTGATTCGAAATTAATGGATTATTAAAGTAGTTGCAGATTAATTTTCTGAAGATGGACTAATCAAATCAACAAGTTTCTGTTAACAGTACTCATTTTATCAGATACATGCTCTAGATCTATTATAAAGACAGTGAAAAATTTTAAAGATAATCTGACTAGACAAAATAAGATGATTGTATTTCTGATCCTGCATAGCTTCACTTTATCATGTGAAAGTAGCTTCATTCATTGGTCCACTTGTCAAACCTGTGACTCCGCTACCTCCTTTAATGTGTGTGTGTCTGTTGTCTTTCTGCATGTTTTCAGGCTGAGAGAGCTTTGTGTGAAACTAATGTTTCTCCACCCGGTCGACTACGGCCGTAAGGCTGAGGAGCTGCTCTGGAGAAAAGTTTACTATGAGGTCATCCAGGTTATCAAGACCAACAAGAAGGTAAGAGGCCTCGTAGCTGTCGAAAAACCAGCCTCTCTACATGTTTAGCATTTCATCGTCACTTCATATAGTACAAAGAATGTTTTCGTTTTTTATGCATGGCTAAAAAAAAGGCAATTTTGTCTGCTGCTAAACCAACACAGAAAAACCATCAAACATCATTGCTGTTATCAAATGTAGTCAGATGATTTCTGGGCTGAATTGGGTTATAAAACCCAGCTGAAGAGTCGCACCCATCCAACTGTGATTCAGATGCTTGTGAACTTTAATTAGAATTAGTTAGAATTTAAGTTTTTAAAACATTTGTTGCTTATTTGTAGTCTTAATCGTGTGTGTGATTTTAAGCAGTCTCTTCTTAAAAACAAATCTCTCAGTAAAATCCTGATTTTGCATTATGTCTCAGCAAGTGTATTATTTTTTACTTAAAGAGGTTTAAAAAAGATCTTCCAAGTCATTAAATTTGCTTTAAAAATGTGCAAATACCCTGAATTTACAAGTTTGCCAATTTTAATCTTTAAGTTTTTCTAGTGGTTCTGTTTGGGAGTCACTTTTCTTTTTCCTTAAATGTCATTTTTATCCATGTTGAGTATGTTTTAGTGTTGTAATGCTTTTGTGCAAATTGTAGACTACAATAAGTATGCCTAGTGCTAAATACATCATGTTTATTATTATTATACAGGTTATATCTCTAATGTTTTGGTCCCTCTCTTTCCTTCACTGTAGCACATCCACAGCCGCAGCGCTTTGGAGTGCGCCTACCGAACACACCTGATCGCCGGCGTGGGTTTCTACCAGCATCTGCTGCTCTACATCCAGTCACACTACCAGCTGGAGCTGCAGGACTGCATCGACTGGACCCACGTCACAGACCCGCTGATCGGTCAGAAAAACACAAAATCACAGACAGATGCAGAACAGTCAAAACACACAAGCACCCTCGAAATATTTGTGACAAGGATGCGTAACGTTCACACATATAACACAGGCTGTCTGCTGCTTGGCTTCAGTTGAATGTCTGACACTGAAATGGTTTTGGAATAAGGTGTTTAAATATTTAAGAGGTATTTAAGAGATTTTGAAAATCTTGACATCCCTTACTTAGAATTACAGTAAAGATTGTTTTAGTTTCTGATTCTATTAAGTAAGAAATTAACCACAATCCACTGACAAATGTACAGTAAACATTTCCCCCCCTTTTTTGCAGGAAAGGACTTTAAATTGTATTCAGCATGGTTCAGCAAGAGTTTAGACACTTTGATACAATTTCACAGTCTAAAATTATCCAAGGAGGTTTTGACCTCATTTACAGCAGGTACTAAAATGCTTAAGGTTTGTTACTGAACTTGTTACTTTTAAGGGTATAGACCAAATTATGTCAGTTTTACCAAGTTCATATTCATGTTAGATCAATGGGTGCCCAGTTTCAGTACCCTGAGAGCGGGTTGTTTTATGAATTCAAATAAATATTGATAAGACTTCTTTAAAAGAAATCCCACCCAGTTAACTGACGTGTTGAACACAGATATGTACAACCGTATCTGAGTCATATAAAGTTACTGCTGATGAAAACATTTCCTGCTCCCGCTGCTTCATAATAAAAGCTTTCCACTGACAAACTAGCAGAAGGCTTTTATTGTGAAGAATTTATAGGGAATAAAATGTGTTTATGGCGTTGTTAGCAGTGCTATTCTTCGACACAACAACAAAATTGAGAGATATTTGAAAGTATGTGTTCAACGTTTGAAATGCTGCAGAGAGGAGGAGTACAAGCAGAAACAGCCACAGTGGTGATGATGATGTTTGAAGAGCTACAGACAGGCTTTTAGTGCATTTTCAGCAAACAGTACATCTCTAACAGTAAGCAGGACCCAACCCTAGAAAACCTCTCCCACTCTCCCAATGATGACCAGTGTGATCACACCTTTGCATATACAGAACAGGGTGTGTGAGTTCAGTCTGTATCAGATGTCAGTGTTTCCCTGCACTATGTAAAGCAGACAAATAGGTGGAGAGGTGCCAAGTCTGTCTATTGTCGGCAGAGACAAACAGGCAGGTGCAGGGTCACACTGTGGTTGTGGTACTATACTGCACTCAACCTCAGAGTACCTCAGAGTTTGTCTTTCACTGTGTGGTCCAATACAACCCAGTACAGATTTTTTATTTGCACATTAGATCGTATCAGAGCCGTAAACGCTGCTTAATACCTAGATACATATAACGATATCAGGGGTAAATGAGGTCTGTAATCCTACATAATCCTGTTTTACTGCATGAATTCATCATCTCAAGAAATCTAAGAAGTACACAGTTTTTTCTTGGCCAACTAAATCAAAAGCACTTTTGCACTTTAAGACCTTTTAGAGATGGAAAAAAAAAGCGTTTCACATGATCTGGGTGCTATCTCACATTTGGACACTCTGTTGCTTTGCTGGAATTTAAGCTTCTTTCGTTTTATAACTCCACGTCATTTTTGGAGGAGTAAATCTGCCAAATGCTTGAATTTTAAATGGAAATCAAATATTGTGTAATGTTCCCAACAGGCCGAAAGAAACCAGTGTCAGCCACCCCCAAGGAGATGGAGTGGGCACAGATGGCCTGTCATCGCTGTCTGGTCTACCTGGGAGATCTAGGTAATAACAGGATAATAGAATATGCAATTAATTCATCTTTCTGCCCAGCTTGTAGAGGTGTGAGACAGCATGTGTGTGTCATTCAGCGTGGGAAATTTTGGCCTTAGCAATAGATTTTAATTGGCTGTATTCTGTATGGTTGGTTTGGACGTGTGTGTGTGATAGAGATGTTAGTATTTTGATTTTGAAGCAAATGAAATGATGTCTGTGCCATTTTTAGGTTTTGCTTTTCAATAGATAAACAGGAATTTGAATATAATAATAAGTGAAAATTCATTATTTTAGCCCGAGGCACTTGTGTCCCAGAACATTTCATAAATAGTTGAGCCTCTGAGGGTCAATTGATTGATAAGCAAAGGAAGTGTTTTTCTCTGTTGTTTAACATTTATTTTAAAAGTTGTTTGTTTTTCCTCTGCAGCCCGTTATCAGAATGAGCTTGCAGGAGTGGAGGCTGAGCAGCTGGCAGAGAGGTTTTACCATCAGGCCCTGTCTGTTATGCCACACGTAGGTGAGTGACTGTCATACAAAGCTACTTAAAATGTCGCTTTGCTTTTCCTGTGGTCACGGAGAAAATGGTAATGGTGTTTTCTGGGCTGGGAGATTAGTTGGGAAAACTGTTTGTTTCTAAAATAACATACATTTTTAAAAAACTTCTAAGATAAAGCTATGAAATATTGATTCTGTTTTTATTTTATTATGAAAGAAAGTGATGTTTAGACTGCAAATAAGCTTAGCATAAAGACTGAAAACAGGGCAAAATAGTTGGTCTGGCTCTGTCCAGATCTAACAAAATCCACCTACTGTATTAGCACCTCTAAAGAATAGTAATTTACATTTTATGTCGGGTTTATTTAATCCATTCAAACTATTTGCCATTTTACGAGTTATGTGCCTGACTGTTTCATGACCAGGAGCAGTAACATGTAACTGAAGGTAAAATGTAATTTTTACACTTCAAATTTTGTACAGATTAAAAAGACAAGCTATAACTTGAGATTTTGAGGGGCTGACAGTAATTACAAGTAGATGTTTATGTATATGTGTTGCTTTAGTGTAGAGGTGTCCAAACTATTCCATAAAGGGCCATAATGTGGCTGCAGGTTTTCACTCCAACCAAGCAAGAGCAGGAGCTTGACTCATTTAATCAACTGATCTCAGTGATTGGTTGATTGACACACAGCCCTTTTTGGAATAGTTTGGACATGCCTGCTTTAGTGGGTTTACTGATTTGTTGGAGAAACTTCATTTGAACCTCGTATCCTGAAAGAATACACAAGGTCATTAAAATATTAGATATTTTTCCAGGTTTTTCATGTTAGTTATAAAATGTCTCTTTGTGTCTAAATGCCAAAAAACTGACCCATATACTGCAAACCTCCAGGCACCGCCACTCTGTCTTAATACTTTCTCATAATAAGCCTGCACAAAGGTCATACATGCAGATTTTCAGTATGAATACAGACTGTGGACACGAGGCCTCACGATCCTTCATGCTTTTTGGGTTATGGTTTCTCATAATGAGCCTGCACTAAGGTCATACATGCAGATGAGCAGTTTAACTCCTGCTGGATTATTGCTCCCTACTGTTCCAGAGACGTGAGATATTTAAGAAGGAAACATTAGTAAAGTTCTGCTGAAGTTATCATAGTTGTCCGTATCTTCTCAGGCATCATCAGCATGGTTTGAGTCGTGCAGTAGTACATTACATAATGATTCCAAATGAGGTAAATCCAAAAATAAACTGTTCACTCAATTTTTCATCCGCCTGTTGACAGGAATGCCTTTTAACCAACTGGGCACACTGGCAGGGAGCAAGTTCTACAACGTTGAAGCAACCTACTACTACCTGCGCTGGTGAGTAATACTTGCCGTGTGTCGATTAAGTGTCTTGTTAGAAATTGAACCGGATACAATAATTTAACATGTCTTAACATAATATTTAATCTGATTTGCACCAGCATCCAGTCAGAGACCCCCTTTGAGGGTGCCTACGGCAACTTGAAGCGCCTGTTTGACAAAGCCGCCAAGATGTACCACCAAGTGAAGAAGCAGGAAATGAAGAAGCTGTCTCCATCTCGACAAAGGTGAGGAGTCCAAAGACAATCTGTGAAAAGCTGGTTATTCTTAGAGTTACATTTTGCACTTTTTCCTCTTGACGTTATTATTTATAGAAGATTTGCTATAAATATGCATAAGTGCTCACCTTTATTTTTGTCCACAGTAGACCAATACAGACAGAGTCTTTCTGTTGTGAATTTAATTTGATTCACACAAGTTTCTCTTAGATTATTAACCCTCTGTGGAGAGCAGTTGCACAGTGTTACCAGTGTTTTTACTGGCCACTCTGGTAAACTATAGTCTGTATGTTTGACTTCACTCTGCTGACGTCCAAGAGTGATGTTAATCTAGTCCCAATTGCAAGCTGGGGCTTCATGTAATTATCAACTTGTAGTGTTGCCAGCGGTGGGATAAACAGCATCTCTCTGCAGATAGGATTAGATAATTGATGATCCCTGTGGGGAAATGAGATTATTGAAGTAACAAAAGTAAAAGGATTCAGTAGGAAAAACATAAATATGCAAACAAATGTAAGAAACATTTTAATAGATGCAGGTATTGTCCGGGTCCATGATGGTTTTCAAAACATTTAAAAGACACTTGAATAAGTTTGTCTGTTCAGCTACGCCCTGTTGAGTATTTAATGTCTCTTTTGCACAGTTTATTTACCATCATTACTATTTAAAATACAACTGGGCACAGAGCAAATAAGATTAAGAAATGCTTCGCCACCTGGACAGAGAACAGTGCTGTTTTTGTTTCTAGTTGTGGTTTGTTCAAACATTTTAACTCTTGCACAGTGTCAGGCTAGCTGCTCACTCCTGCTTCCAGTCTCATGCTAAGCTAACTGTCTGCTGGCTCCAATTTCATATTTAGCATACAGGTGTGAGAGTGATGTCAATCTTTTCAGCAAGAGAGCAAATACAGTATTTTCTAAAATGTCAAACCTTGCTTAACAAATGCATGGATGCCTTTAAATATATGAACATATAAAGATTTATCTATTTTGTTTAAGAAAAAAAAGCTAATTTAGGTACATAATCATAATCTCTGTGATATATAATTTTCCTACACCTTTTTTTCTCGCCTGCAGATCAAAAGACATTAAGCGTCTCCTGGTGAGCTTCATGTACCTCCAGAGCTTGTTACAGCCCAAGAACAGGTGTGTGTGTGGGTGTGTGGGTGTGTGTGGGTGTGTGGGTGTGTGGGTGGGTGGGTGGGTGGGTGGGTGTACACTTATCATCTCCACTTACTTAGAACGGTGGTGAAAATAAACATTCAATCGTCAAAGATTTTATTATTTTGTTAATTCTCTTGTCTCCTCTCTCTGTACGTATGCAGTCTGATGGAGACGGAGTTGACGTCACTCTGCCAGTCGGTGCTGGAGGATTTTAACCTGGTGCTGTTCTATCTGCCGCCGCCAACACACGGTGGCGCTCACCACTCCCCCAGCGAGGAGGAAGAGGAGCAGCAGCACGCTGACAGCTCCTGCCCCGTGCTGCCTGACACTCTGGTCTTCAAGATGGTGGTCACATGTCTGATGGTGGTGCACAGCCTGAAGAGGGGAGGTTGGTGTTTGTGTGATGTTTTGTCACATTTATTTTTGTATTTATTTGAATTTATATCTTTATGATGTTGTGATTGATTAATGAAAGTGTTACCGTAGGATCTGTATGTGATTCTGGATTAGATGAAAATCTGAATAGAAGGAGAGGAAAAGGCTTTGCAGTAAACTAGCTAAATGAAGTTGTCCATGTTTCCCACCATCATGAGAGGATCTGTGATGGATTGACTCCCAAGTTGGACACAAATTAAACTAGTTATTTTTATCTGTCCACAGTGGGACAAAGTATACATTTGAAACTGTAACAGTTTTTGTGCTAAATCATATTTGTACGTTTTGGCTTTAGGATCCAAGCAGTACAGTGCATCCATAGCTTTTACTCTGGCCCTGTTCTCCCATCTGGTGAACCACGTGAACATCCGGCTGCAGGCTGAGCTGGAGGAAGCGGAGAGCCAGGTGCCTCCACTAAACACTGACGCCACAGGTGAGAGGAAATTCTCGTCTGTTTCATGTTATTTAAGTTATTTCATGTCTCAAAGATTCCTCAAAAGTCAGCACAGTACAGGAGATCTGCGTAGCCAGTGTTTGCTACCAGGGTTATTATAGTTAACTAAAACTAGCAGTGAAGAAATAATTCAGTTCAACTGGAATTTAAAAAACGAAAACTACAGTGAACAATACAAAACTAACCAAAACTAAACTGAATTGCAGATAAAATCAGCTTTGTTTTCATTTTGTTCTCTCCATTTTTCCTGTGTCCTGTTCAGTTTGACTTGTTGACATAACGGGCTGGTTCCAGTAGGCGGCAACATAGCGTACGCCAGCTGCCACATAATGCACGAGAAGAAGATGCTTGACATGCATTTTATGATTTTCTGGAAAGAAGAAGTTGTTTCAGGCAGAAAACATCACAGTCCAATATGGGAATATTTTGACTATGACCCCACAGTATTAATTATATAGTTATAGTAATTTGAAGGTCCACCGTTGAAGCTCTCACAGAGAAGACCTCATCAAGACCTCCACAAACTCAGTGTCATGCATTATTTCATCCTTTTCAGCTTCTACAACTCAAGGCTTTACCTGAAAAGCTAAAACTAAATAAAAACTGAACTAAAACTACGTAATCACTTGTCAAACTAAACTGAAATTTAAAAAAAGCAAACTGAAAAACTAAATAAAAATAAATACTAATGAAAACTTCAAAACTGTAATAACCCTTTTTGCTACAGAGATCAATGTGTCAATCCCCATTTTTCCTTATCAGCAACACCTTTTAGCTTTTAAAGTGCTGGTCTTTGTGGTTTAAAATTAACATCTTTCATGAAAACTACAGCTGTGTTTGAAGTTTCTACTTTATACAAAGGTTTTTTTTACACTTATACCTTGACTTGGCTTACTGTCAAGAGAAATTTAATTTATTTACTTTTTCTAACAACATGTAGTTGATGTGTGAGTAAAAGATTCCAGGGAAACATCTTGAAAATACAAAAGGCAGTGAATCATTTTCTCTTTCTCATGTAGATGACCTGGAGACAAGGGATGTGTCAGCTCCACCTGCAGACCGCGCCGATGATAAGCCTCTTCAGAATGGCTCCCTGGAGCAAGAAGAGGAGGAGGAGGAGAAGGATGAAGATGGCTGTGAGAGGGTTGGCGCCAAAAAGCAGGTGAGCGCGGAAGAACAGTCCAAGTTGGAAATGGATAAACAGAGGCAGAAGAAGAAGTACACCCGCCTCTCCAGACTGCGCAGACGCCGCTGTGCCCGCAAGGACGGTCGAGGAGAGGATGAAAGCGACCTGAGCGAAGGCTTCGAGAGCGAAGATGACGAAGATGACGACGACCACAGGAGGGGCCATGTTGATTCAACGGGAGGCGCCTCGACCGGAGCCCTGCCCAATCCTGCCTCTCTCCGCAAGGAGACAAAGAGAGACCACTTGGGGGAAGAGGGCAGCTGGGGGAGTGGCTCAGAGGAAGAGGAGGAGGAAGGAGGAACAGCGTTTGATGTGGAGACTGATTCAGACATGAACAGCCAGGAGTCTCGATCAGACCTGGAAGACATAGAAGACACGGAAAACTCGGACAACTTGGAGGGTCAGGCTCGGGAACACCAGGACGAAGAGGAGGATGAAGAGCAACCTAAGGAAGAAGGAGGGGACAGGGACGGCGATACCCCTCTGACCACCAACGGGCCCCTCACACCCAGCGACCCCAGCATCAGCAGTAACCTTCAGGCCATGTCCTCACAACTCTTCCAGGCTAAGCGCTGCTTCCGCCTGGCGCCAACCTTCAGCAACATGCTGCTGAGGCCTCAAGCCTCATCTTCCTCGGGTATTCCCACCCCTACTGACACTTCTGCTCCTCCTTCCCAAGAGACACCCCCTCCTCCTGGGGATTCACCCTGCGACATTAACCCTGGTACTGCCAACGGAACCAGTGAAAATGGTAACGTGCTGTTTGCCTCACTGTTTTTCTATTTTTGTCTGTGCCTTTTTAGTACTTATTGAGGATTTCTTGTTGACCTGCAACTCTTTTTTTGTCCTGATTGTTGTGTCTCCTCCCACTCTAGACTTGGACTCTGATTCAGAAGGCAGCCAACACAGTACTCAATCAGTCCACAGTGAGAAAACGCTCTTAGAGAAGCTGGAGATCCTGACCAATCAAGGGTTGATCCAGGTGGTGAAGGTCTTCGTGGACTGGCTGAGGACAAACACTGACATTATACTCATGTGTGCACAGGTAAAGTGACACTATCTCCTGCTTTGTGATTGAAACATTGACCTCATAAGAATATATTTAATAAATGATTATCCGCTGTTCTGTCCAGAGTTCTCAAAGCCTGTGGAACCGACTGTCTGTGCTGCTCAACCTGCTACCAGATGGCAGCAAGATGCTGGAAGCTGGTGAGTTACTTATTGACTGCACTGTATAGAGATTTCTATTAATCTCTGGCCTGTATGGCTCAATGGCTACATAACACCACTAATACTAATTTCATAGACCCTGAGATACCTGAAAAGGGCATGCACTAAACAGCATATGTGAAAAGAAACCCATAGCAGTTAAACAAGTGGTTAGTTTCCTACATTATCATTTGACCTATTTCAATAATTTGTTTTAATACCGCTGCTGTATTAGAATTAAATGAGATGCTTTTGTTTAAAAGAGTGATACAAACCAAGTTATAATCTGTTTTTTTTCCATGCAGTTAAATTTGTCTCCTTGTGTCTGTGTTTTTACACCCTTAATGACTCTGAGTCAGCGGTTTATTTATGCATACATGTGTGTGTTGCAGAGCTCGGTCTGAACTCAGAGGTGACCGAGATGTTGAATGAATGTGAGCAGCCCGGTTTGGTCCAGAGTCTGCTGCTGCCTGAGGACTTGGCTCTGCGGCACCTGCCTGCTCTCAACGTAGCTCACCGCCGCCTTGACTTCACTCGCCGCAACCCGTCCCTCAGTGCACTGCAAGAGGTACATAAATACACACACACACACACACACAATTCAGCTTTTACACATGTTCAGTGTTTGTTAAGAACACTGCAATACACAAAAAATTAATTCCGCCATGAAATTTATCAGTCCGTTATTGTAGAAACATGACTCTGTTAGGACGTGACAATGACACATGACTTTTGGTAGTTGCGTGACCTTTTTCAATGAGCCAGCTTTTTCCAAACTAATACAACACAATGGAATAGACTCCATCTTTGTGCCAACGTCTTAGACAAAATTCTTCTCACTGTCCAACATCTCAAGTACTGAAATTTGAGGAGAATTTTTACACAGAATCCAAATTTTACTTGTAAACATCACTCACTGTAATACAGTGCATGATATGGGTTACAGAAATCTGTCAATAAGATTGCCAGTGTTTCAAAACATTTACAACATTTGATGACATTTATGAAATAACTCAGACTTGATTTTATATTATTTGTCATTAGTTGTTGAACAGAAAATTAACTGGCAGCTATTTTTAACATTGATTAATCATTTACACTGCTTTTCTTTGCATGTGTTAGTGAAGTGAATATTTGACTTTTAATCAGACAAAACAAGATACACCATCTGCATCATTAAAACGTGCACTAACCAACATGTCACTATGTCCAGTCTGTGTAAAAAAAAAGGCCTGTCAAGTTGATTTATCCTCCACAATATCAAACAGGCATAATTATATAAAAGACTTCTCTCTCTCTTTCTTTCAGTGTGTGGTGCGAGTGTGTTGTATTCGCAGTTTTGGGCACTTCTTAACCAATCTCCAGGGCAACGTGTTGCACTTCAACCCGGAGGCGGGCATCTTCACCAGCATCAGCCAATCTGAACAGGATAATCTGGTGCAGCAGGCCAAGGCCCAGTTCCGAATGGTGAGTGACATCCGAACAGAGTGACCGGAACAATTGTCTCTCTGTGGTGTTTTGTAACTGTCGACCTAAATAAATGGGACGAATTTATAATGAATGACATAGAATTAAAATGCTTTTCACCTACATTCCCTTTTTCTTTTTCTTTTTCTTTTGTTGTCCAGGCTGAAGAGGAGGCTCGTCGAAATCGCTTAATGAGGGATATGGCCCAGCTTCGACTACAGGTTTGAACATTGCCACTCTGTCCTCTGGCCGATTTAAAGCAGTGATACAGCTTAGACACAGCTGTGTACTGATGAAGTCATAGCTGCAAAAACACCAAGTTTCTAGTTTTTGAGAGATAGAAAATGTTGAAAAGTTTTCTGGTAGTTTTGGATTGAAAGTTGTTTTTAAAAAAATCTAAGAAAGGTTATGATTTTATGGAGTTTTAGATTCAGCTCCATGTGGATATTTACAGTGAGGACTAATGTTTGCTAGGAATGATATGGTTTAATTAACATTAACATAAACCAGCCAACATCAGTCTAAAACTCACTGAATACACATGAAGGCAGTGTGTGAACACTGAGATTGCTCTAATACAGGGGTGTCAAACTTCAAGGGCCACATGGAGACCAGTAAAAGCATTGCATAATAACCTATATGTAATATTTATTATAATAAACCACCTATTTATAATACAGATAAACAGCCTGAGATGTTTTAAGAAAAATGAGTGAAATTTCAACAATATTACGACGATTTTGCACAGAAGCTGCTGATTTGATGTTTAATATATGAAAGTTTTAAATATGACCCCAATATGTATTATGTAAAATTGCATTCTGTTCAGGGTTGGGAAAAAAACAACAAAACCTCTGAAGCAGCAGAAAAACTGGAATTACTTTTCTGCAATTTTTTATACTTACTTATACTTTATCAAAATTATCCAGTGGGCCAGATTGGACCCCTTGGCGGGCCGGTCCATAAAACGATACACAGTACATACTTCATCCTACATAAAACTGCACATCATCAGCTGTTGGTTCTCTTCCTTGCAGTTAGAGGTATCGCAGCTAGAGGGCAGCCTTCAGCAGCCTAAGGCCCAGTCGTCCATGTCTCCCTACCTGGTGCCAGACACAGCTGCTCTCTGCCAGCATCTCAACCTCATCCGGCAGCTGGCTGGCAGCGGATGCTTCATAATCATCATCCCACGAACAGGTCAGTGCTCGGCCTCTTCATCTATCTGTCCTGAGCAGAAGGATGATGACTGTTGGGTTCAGGGTCCCAGAGAACAGGAGTAATGAGGGGGGTGTTTTTACATGATCTTGATAGTAGAGACGGACAATTGTGTAAAATATATTATAGGTTATTTCTTTTCTCTTTTTTAAGAGTGATTTCACATAATGTTACCTATCAGGCAATATAGTGTTCCTAACATCAACATTATCCAAACAACATTGTTATTGTCAAGTTTATTACAAAATAAGGTTCGTTTTTAAACCCGGTATTTACCTTTTTAAGAAGTTTTGCCTTTTCTTCTCTTGCTTTTGATTTCAATGCATGAAATTACAAAAATGTTTAAGTATGTATGCTGCGGAATTAGCCATTCTGCTAATTAAGCAGTCAACTGACAGAAAATTCATCATCAGTAATTTCTGAACATCAATCAATTGTTTAGATCACTTCAGTCAAGCAAAGCAAAAAGTCAAATATTTGTTGGTTTCAGCTTCTTAAATGTGAGGCTTTGTTGATTTTTTTTGTCAGTTTCATATCATTTTTGAGCAGCTGGTCTGATATAACAATCATTTTGAAGTCAGTTTGAGCTCTTAGAACTTTTTATAGACTTAAAAATAATGTAATTAATAGGGGGAAAAAAGTAGATTAACTGATAATTGATTAGTTGCAGCCCTAAATGCGTGACTATCTGTGTGACAGGACTGGTTTGAATGATACTTAAATCGCACTGTCATGCAGAAATGAATCAAGCTGCTACCCAGAGCAATAACAATAGACCCTAGTTCGGTGCCAATAATTCTTGATATTTAAACTAAAATAAGTTGGATTTTAGCCGTAATAGTGATTTTTTTTTTTTCCTGAAATAAGAGTTTGCTCATCTCCTCCAATCTGGACTGCTTCTGTGTTGTAGTGATTGATGGACTTGACAGACTCAAGAAGGAAAATGCTGGTGCGAGGGACGGCATCCGCTTCCTGGAGTCTGAATTTCGCAAAGGCAACAGGTGTGTGTGTGTGGTTAATGATGAAGCTCTTACTGCACTTTCTTTTTGTGGAGACGGGGGTATGATATTTGTTGTTTCCTTCCATTATTTTGAACACATCACATCATTTTGTAGGTACATACGCTGCCAGAAAGAGTCGGGTCGAAGTATTGAGAGAGATAAACTCAAAAGGCAGGACATAGAAGCCTGGTAAGCCTTAATGCACTTATCTGCCCTTATTTATCTGATGATGGTGCACAGCACTTATCTTGCATGCTCACTGGATGAAAATGATCTCTATTTTGCTCCTCTTCCTTATTTCTAGGCATTTATACAGGATGGTGGATAGCTGTCGTCAGCTAACCGTCTCCCAGAGCAATGGAGATGAAGATACAGCTGGCATGGTGACCATTCTTACTGGCCATCAAGTGGAAGAGCTTTGCACTCGATCAGCAGCAATGAAGGTCAGTCACTCTCTATATTTTTTCATTTTGTACATTACAGGCCCAATCAAACACTCGAAGTTGACATTTCCCACCAAGACAAGCAAAACCTAATGGACTTCAGACTCTGTTGTGTTTTTACTCCAGTTCTGTCCTCACTGGACCGTGTTCATCACTGCTCTGTTACTGTAGAGAATCAACTTATGTCGTGGTTTATCTTTTATTAGAATGAAATATTTTTTTTAAAATGTACTTTCAGATTGTGTGTTGACATTAAAACATGACACCAGAGCTGAAACAATCAAACGATGCATCAATCAACAGAAAATTCCCTTGTTTTTTTGCACCGGAATAGTAGAATTAGGGATAACGGCGGACACATTTTGGACACTAGCTCCTTAAAAGGGATTCATAGTGTTGCACTGCGTTTTACACCTGAAAGGTGTTGAGAGACGTTAATATCCTGTTTTCTCACCTCCACACACCTGGCCAATCACTGCCTATAGGAGGCAGGCTAGTTGGACAGTAAGTTGCAAATGTACAGGAACTGTCAGATGCAAGTTGTGTCAGACACTGTTGAATGACCCAACAAGTACCTCATTTGAAGCGTACTGACCCTGTTTATAGTTTGTAGGTTGTAGCCATTATATTTGACAGGTGTTATTTATCCTTTTTCCTCCTCTTAATAGATTTCTGTTGGAAAAACATTTGCATTCATTTGCATGAACCGTGCAAAAATTAAAGACCTGTTTTGTATCTCATGTTTTGTACTTATTTGAATGTTGTTTTTTTCCTCCTGCCAGTCGGCAATCCAGGTGGTGGGCTCGGCGGGAATGGAGCTGAAGAACATTGTGGAGTTCTACCGGCAGTGGAAGGAGATTGGCTGAGAGATCAAAGGGGGGCAGCTGTTGGTGCTGCTGAAACAGCTGATCGATCACAACACTCGCTCCCTCTCTCTCTCTCCCACTCTTTTGCTCTGTGTGTATCTGCGTCTTCAAAGGCAAAAAAACAACTCAAAAGAAAGATGGATCAAAAGAAAGAGTTAAAGCTTTAGAGGGCTGAAAAAGTAAATACAGTGGAGGAAAAAAAAAGAGAAAAAGTGGGCGAAAAACGGCGCTATAAGAAACAGCAGATCTCCCACCTCCCACTCCCAATCCTAAACATAAAGAGTGACCCATAGTGGTCGGGGTGAGGAAAAACGGTGGGGGGGAACGCGACACAACTTTTAAGTGCCACTGGTTCACACCCTAACCAGGAATACACTGTATATGTTAGCAAAATGAGTACATACATGTCGAGAGAGAAACCGCACACACACACCGCATATAAAACACATTCACGCTCAGATGAATCCATAATAGATATTTAGAGCAGTGGTTTGGATTTCCCGTTTCCCTTCCTCCCCTTTCCCTTCAGTCTGTATTTGAGAAACAGGGTCAAGAACGTGCGAGTGTGGTAGGGCTGCGTGTTGTAAAGTCGGAGGGTGTATGACGACAGCTTTTGAGATAGAGAAAAATACACTCTCTCCACCTGACACCCGAAAGCTTCTTCCAGCCTTCCAAAAACAACCAGGGTCTCGCAGCTCTTAGCCCTCTAGTTAAGGGTTGAGGAAGACGGATGTACACTTCTCCGGGATTGGTTTCTTTCCTATGTGGCTTTTTTTTTGTTTTTTTTGCTGTGTTCTTTTGTGACCAGTGACTTATGTATTGTGATATCTCTGTATGAGAAGAGAAAAGGAAAAAAAAAAAAAAAAAACACATTCACACAACAGGTGTTTTACTCTGTTAAAGGTTTTAATTTGGATTTTATTTTTGTACCCAAATGATGTTGTTTATTTTGCTTTTTTGTAAGCTCAAGCTGAATGAAATATGCAAGAATGTTTAAGGGAAAGGGTTGTTGTCGTGCGTTGATCCACTGAACAAGTCCTTCAGTTTCTGAAAAAGGAAAAAAAAACAAAAAACAACTATAATCAGAATTTATTTATCAAAGGTGTCATGTTAGAAAGAGGAGAGGAGGGAGTTAGGAGGCTGATTAGCTTCATGTTGTAGCTAGTCAGCAAGGAGACTCAGAAGAAGAGAGAGGGCGAGCTGACTTTCCCTGGGGGTGGGTGGGGTGGTTTTTGTTTAGACCCTTTTAAAACTCCTAAAATGTATCCCATCTACATCACCATTTCCATAGTGACTGTCCCATCATGCACAGTGCAAATGAAATCCAGTATATGTGTGTGGTCATGCATTGAACAATAAAAAGAAACTCATTTAAGATGCTGACTTCTGTTGTCTTATCACTTTCGTCTTTCACTTGACCTCTCTAGTACTGAAATTAAAGGAGCAAGCCTTTGAAGTTACTCAGCCAGAGACTAAAAATGTATGAGAGGGAGCCAGTGATACCAACTCGGAGTTGGAGTTTGAAAGATGTTGGTGTCTACTCTGAAAGATAGAATAGAATAGAATAGACTTTATTGTCATTGCACAAAAGTACAATGAAATTTGCTGTTCCGTGCCTGAATATAAAAAAATAGAAAATGAACAGTAATAAATAAATCATCCCAAATCAATAAATATATATATAAATATATTTAAAGTTTTGTAAAGCAGCTTGATGCGATTGCACTATGGGAAATGTAGGTTAGTGTTTTTGGAGCTTGACACAGGATTGAAAATCAGGAATATATATATTTTTTACCTTAGCTGCATCAATTTTGCCTTTTTTTTCTTACTTTTCTCCCACAAGTCTCCCTACTTAGTGTACATATAGTGAATTACTGCAATACTCCTTTAATTATTTAAGTCAGGTCTACTTTCAGCATCCCTACCACCTCAATATGTGACAGGTGCATGGGGAGTAAAAAAAACGTGGCACAACTGCAGTAAAAATGAGGAAAACTTACTTTTTCAGTAAGAAAGGAAAAGAAAAGTTTTTCAAATTTTTGTTCAAGCAAATCAAATGTGTAGATGTTCTGCTTTTCTCTGTTGAATGATTGTAAATTCAATATCTTTGAGTTTCTTGACAAAAGAAGCAAATTAGAGACTTCGGCTTAGACATTGTGGAGGGAGTTTCCCATGATTTTCTGAAAGAGAAAACTAATTGACAGAATTATTGATTAATTGATCATGAAAATTGTTGTTAGCCTTCTTACAGTAAACCTGTCTGACCTGAACCCTCCAAAGTCTGGATGTCGAGTCTTTCCAGGCACCCCTGCTTCTGCCTCTCCTCTCAAACTAGGCCTCCATGTGCCAGTCTTTGTCTTTTTCGCTTCAGTCTCTCTTGTGTCCCTCTCTGTCCCGGGCCCCATGCCCACCACTGACAGAGCACACAGAATAACCAATCCCCTGGCAGCAGGGTCAGTGCCACCCCAACAGAAGACGAGGCTGGCACTGGTGTTGGCCTGTTTTTTGCTGGGTAAGGGGGTTGGGGAAACCTCACTGACCCAAAGCAATCCTCTTTTCTGTGAGCTCATGAAGCTGTGTGGCTGCAGGGATTCAGAGTGGACGAACTGGGCTGCAGGGACAGGATGAGGACTTTAAACAAGCAAAAAACCCATTAGTTAGATTTATAACTTAGTTAAAAGCGCCTGTGATCTGTCTGAGAAATGTCCATGCAGGGGTCTGTGCTTGCAGTGGGGAAATGCCTTGCCTGCCTGGAATTTATGTGTAAGTAACTTCTTTTTTTATTTGTCTTTGGGGACTTTTTGTACTTTTGTGCACATTAATAGCAGTTATCTTGCACAGTCTGGTAGAAATGGCAATGCATTTAGCTCTTAATTAATGCTATCCGTGTTTGCTCATATGTTAATGATGCCTGGGCTCTTGTCCTCTCTGCCTTGTCTCCTGATCGTGAAAAACAAGGTTTCTTTCTTTGCTACATCCAATGGAAAAAGAGTCTCTGCCCTGAAGGTGGGATTTCGACACTGGGGGATCCAGTAGTGTTTTTATTCGGTTACTGCAGGAATGTGCACAGGGAGAGGAAGAGAGGGGGCCTGTTTGGTACAATACGGACGGGCTTGATTGGGAAATCACGATGGAAATATAATTTTTCAATCCCATCCCTCCACGGAAAAAAAAAAAATCTCACTTTATTTTTCCCCCACTCCACGCTGCGGAATCACACACCTCTTCATCTGAGACTGCAATGATCCCATCGGAGACACGAAGCTGAAAGGTCAGAGCGGGTTTCTGTGTCCTGCTGTAAATTTTGGCAGCAGTTTTCCATCATAGCAGCGCAGCTACACACACACACACACACACACACACACACACACACACACACACACACACACACACACACACACACACACACACACACACACACACCATGACTGGGTGTTTCTCTTAGAAGCATCAGTACACCCACTACCTCCACTCCCCTAATGACACCCTGGAGGGTTTTATATCTTAGTTACTCTCATTTATGGGAACTGAATGTGTCCTTGCCAAAAAAGTGCTTCCGAAAAAGCCTATTTTGGGAATGTATTTACTAATGAATGCATTCGCATAACAAGTGTATTGAACTTATATAATTCTGTGTGGCGCAGTTTTTGTGCGCATGTTGTCGGTATTTGCGGAATATCTCGCTTTGATCAATTATTGCGTGTCCATAACCAATTTAATATAATAATACAGGTATAGATTTATAGATTGTTTCTCCTTGATATGCCAATTTAATTTTTCTCTTTCATTTATGTCAAAGTTTTACATACAAAACATTTGATAGTCACATAACCTGCCATAAATTAAATTAAACTTGTCTGCTCCACATTTATTATAGGCTAATGATATATATAAGATAAATATTAAGATATTATATTAATATTATATATATAAATATTAAGAAATGTTAACATTTGGGATGATAATCTAATAACTTTCTGACTACTGACAGCCTGCTGTTACTTTTGATACTATAAGTACATTTTGCTGATATTATCTCTGTACATTTGCTCAAGTTGAATTTTGAATGCAGGACTTTTACTTGTGATTTTTATTGTGTGGTATTGCTTTTAGTATCTGACTTCTTCCACCGCTATTATTTGCTGATTTTTGCTGCTTATTGCTGATGTTTATGAACATAATTTGTAACTTCATTTGTATTGCACTGTAATGGTAAAATATTTTTTAAAAATTGTCCAGGCAGGTTTTTTCCAAAGTCTAGGAGCCCTAACACAATGTGGGAGGTCATGTTTGTGTCTAAATCTTGATTTTGGAACAATTAGATAAGAAACATGATGTTCTCAAGGATGGAGGGGGAACATGTGAAATGGGAGGTCCAATAACTTGTAGCAAAGACTCTCTGGCGTCAAAAATACTCACTTTAACTTGAAGCTGATTTTTTTCAACAGCTGTAAACAAGAGAGTTTTTTTTCTTTTTTCGTTTTTCTTTTTTCCCCCTTTTTTTTTGTAAAGCTGATGTCACACAAAAAGAGGGCGTTACCAATCCCCTGGAATTTTCCCACTGAGATAGTAAAGTTTTTTCTATTTGATACACGTGGGGGATATGATCTGGAAGTTATTTAAGTTGTATTAGACATTTTTGACACAATTTTCCACACAGACTATACAAATGTTTTCATTTGTTTTTTTGTTTTTTTCATGTGACACTTAAAATCTGTCAAAGTCCAGTTTTGATTTCATAATTTTGATCTTCTTAGCGAATAATGATCAACTACACATTCTGGAAATGTATTAAGAGGTGAGGATGAAGGTCACATTACTGAATTTCAAGCAAATACAGTAGTTTGAATATTTGTGACACTCATTCGTTTCGCACTCATCTGGGTTTATTTTTTAACTCAAACATGACACGCAAGACCTTTGCAGAAACATGAGATAGACATGTGTGTTGACACAAACTGGGTGTATGTCCTGTGCACAATGAAAACAGGATGTCCTCCCTGGTCAGAGTTTAGACCGAGGAGTCTCCCACAGGTTCACGTGAAGGCTCTCATTCATCAGAGTGACATGTGATAGAGTAGAAGTAAAAGCCAAAACTTCCTGTAGCCTGCAGTGCTTGAGGGTATTTTTATTTTCCAAAAGACTTCATCAGTTCTGCTGAGTGATGTGGATAAACTTCCTCCTTTATTTACCGTCAATGGGTCACTGACATCACTGAGTCACTGGGTCAATGAGATCATCTCTGTCATGAGACAGGACAGTCGGTCATTATAGGGCAGATGTTTTTCATAGATTTAATGTGGAGTGTTGCACAGATGGACAGGTACCACATCATGCTTAGCTTTTATAACCAAGAAGACTCACAGTGTACATAATATCATCACAATCAGTCTTAATGTTCTACATTTTTGCAAGCAAGGGCTATTTAAGACACAGGAATTTGAATTAGATGCAGCAGGGCTAGCAGTTCTGAGAGGCTGTAATGTTCACTATGAAAGAAAACTCTAACCCATAAATAAGCTGATAAAAGCTGAGGTCCAAATTTTGTTTGTGATCTTTTACAAGTAAATGTAAGAATTGGCCAGAGGGTGAAATAAAGGTCTTTGACAACCTATTAATGGGTTTATCATGTTGTGAGCATGAAAGTGTATGTGCATAGTGTGAGTTGATTGTGTGCGATGACCCCCAAAAATTCAAAGACAGAGTGTAAAATAAGCCTAAATCAATACATTTACTGAGATGGCAATGATTAGTCAATTAATCAATTAGTTGATCGAGAAAAGTAATTGTCGAACGCTAAAATTCTCAGATTTCAGCTTCAAATGTGAATATTTTTTGAGTTATTTCCTCTTCTATGAAAATAAACACAATATCTTTGGGTTGTTTGGAAAAAGCAAAACATTTGAGGATGTCATGTTGGGCTCTGGGTAACAGTGATCATCATGTTTCACCAATTTCTGATACACATTTTAACAGTGTTGATAATGAACCCATATAGAATTCAAATTCACTGATCGGTGGTACCTTATTGTTGCTTTAACTGTATTAAATTGTCCATTTTTGCTGACCTAAGCAGTGGTTTACCTGCTGAGGAAAAAAAACAGTCAGAAGTAGGAGAGTGGGTAAAGTGGCAGGAGTAGGTCGACCTCAGACCTGTCCATTGAGAGTCCGAGGTTGGAAGAGCGGGGGAATCTAGCACACCTAATTTGTATGGTAGCCTTATTATGCAAAAATAAAAATTGGTCACACTACCAAAAAAAAACACAAACACAACTTATACATTTCAGATTTGTGTATATAAGTGATATAGAATTTGTACAATTTACTTTTATTTCTGTGCTTTTTATTAGCAATATGTTATAATTCATGATAATTTGATTCTTTACTTCATTTATATCTATATAGTACTAGAAACGTTCTATTCTTCACACTTCATTTTTGGAATTTGTGATTGTTATGATTGTAATTTTGGTATTTATGGTTGTTATTTCTATCTATCTATCTATCTATCTATCTATCTATCTATCTATCTATCTATCTATCTATCTATCTATCTATCTATCTATCTATCTATCTGTAATTATAATCATTAACCCTTACTGTACGTACTGTTCACTTTCTGACTCATAATTAGTCTCTACACCAATTCACATTCATAAATTCCCCATCAGTCATTAATAAATGTTTCATTAAAACATTCCCAAACACTATTTTATAGTCCGGGGGGGAACATTTAATATAATATGATGAATACAACAACACGTTATAATGCTTATTTTTGAACTTTTTTTTATAAACACAGGTCAAATTTTTGCATATCTAAAAACGCGTATCAGCTGCACAAAAATGTCAAAAATATGATTCATTTTTGTTCCCATTGTTTATACTGTGGGTCACATTAGGAAAAGTCCAGCTAAAAGAAATGTGTATATGGTGTTTTTACAGCTCTTAAATGGGAAAAAAATGGTCAAATTTGACCCTGAACAGTATGGGTTAAGATCAGCCAACTCTCATGAAATGATATCTCCATGTGAAACCTGCGACGTGTATAAACAAGGACAACCAGTTGATGCATAACATCGTCCCATCAATGTTCACATCTTGTTCCCATCCATGTTACTCCTCCTCCTGCCACAGTAGCGCGCGCGGACGGTGGGAACACATGGCTCGTGTTGTTGTTGCTCCAGCGGTCCACGTGAGCACCGAGCAGCGCTTCCTACTGGCTCGTGAAAGACAAGAGAAAGAAAAAAAGAGGACTGCAGACCTGACTCACACAAGTACAACACAGATAGAGGAGGAGAAGAGGGAGAAGGAGAAGATATTGGACGGAGGTTATAAAGCAAGTTTTCACGTTTCAGCGCTATTCTGAAGACAGAAGAGGATAAAACCTGGAAACCTCTGAATGTCCGAGAGTCGCGGTAAGACTACAAACGAATAAGAAAAAGACTAGAAGATGTTTTTTTCCCTCCGCTTCATAGTAATTCCGCAGCTTGTACACTGTTACATTGTTCAGGGCGATAATTGCACTACTTTGACTCCTTTAACTTGTGGCTTTTTTTGTCTTGTGCGTTTTTTTATTGGAAAGTTGTGTTTGATGAGTAATGGGTGTGAAAGGAAAGAAGAGGAGATAAAAACACACACTCACATGTTGGACTTTAAGGGAGTGAGTAGTCAGTCTGAGAATTAGCTGCATGTGACTTAAGCGTGTTTTCATGAAGTTGCTCTGGAGATGTGTTTAGGCGAGGTTGTCTTGCAGGGTTTAGTTGTTTTTTCCCAACCTGGAGGTGTTTGGATTTTTCCACATTTTTTAAGCTTCTGCCACATGGACTTGAACTCCTCTTTGCCAGTTTCACTTCACACGGTGCAAGAAAGAGCTGTTGTTTTTTGTTTTGTTTGTTTGTTTGGCACTATTTTCATTTGACACCTTCCAGAGATTGCACCCCTGAAGTTTTTTCTTTAAACTATATTATATATTTTATTTTCAGAATTGCAATTAAGACATGATGCCACCTTGGAGTCTGCAAAACTTGGATGGACTTTTTTTTTTCTTCAGTTTTCTGATGTTTTAGAGACTCAACTATTATTTGATCAAATGAGAAATTGAGAAATTGATTAATTGTTTTTAGTCAAGAAAAAAAGCCAATTCACTCTTTTCTGCTTCTTAAATGTGAATATTTTCTGGTGTATTAATTCATTAAATGAGGAAACAATCTGCAGATAATGAAAATATTACTAACACATCTGGAATTATGAGCCAAACCTATCATATTGTGTTGTTTCATCTTTCTGCAGGTGAACAAGTTTGATATATTGAGCTTACAGAAAGAGAGTGGGGAAAAACAGGACATTTGTGTGTGTGTGCAAGGATTAACAATGTAGATACTGACAGTCAGATGTAGATAGAGACATTAATAGTGGGTGTTGAAGAAAACAAGCATACCTGGGGGGTGGATAGAGAGCCGACATGCCTCTGCAACACACCCGACTGGTTGAGGCTTGTGTCTCATGTTTAAATGTATGATCTCATACTAAATTACCAATGATTTGAAACTGGTTTTTAGTGAGCAACGTGTTCCCTTTATTTGTCACGGGGGACCAAAAGTCACATGGCAGCCAAAAGTACATGCTGATTCTCCAATTGGACTTTTTTTTCAAGTTTTTGATTAAAAAATGCTTAGATCCAGATGTTAATTGATGAACAAGCTCAGTGGTAGAATAAACAATTAACAGTTAACTCTCTTCATCCTATAGGGGAAGTTACTGCTACTTCTTTGTTCTCTGTGTTGTGGTATGTAACAACACATAGGCTGTGTTACGTAACCAACTCTGAGCAGCGATTTCATGTAAATGGAGAAGCTTTCTAGGAAGGAGGTGCCAAAGTAGGAACACATTAAAAAAAAATCCCACTCCAGCACGACGTCAGAGTTTAACCAAAAAGAGAGAAGTTAAACATGTCTGGTTTAGCACATGTGTCTGTGTTTTGGGATGCCTTGCAAAACAACTTGGTCAGAGGGCAGCATTTCATTTGTGCTTTAGGAGAGATAAAGAAATATGCAGATGCAGCAATAGTTTTTTCTTATAAAGTGATAAATAATTTACTTCAGAGCTGCAATGATTAGGTAATTAGTTGATTAGCAGAATATTAATGAGCAGCATGTTTTATTATTTGTTTTTCAAGACAAAACACAAAATATTCCAACTTCTCAGATGTGATGATTTGCTGCTTTTCTCTGCTGTATGTCACCATGAACCATGAACTGATAATCATTGAGTTTTGGACTGTTGCGGGTTGGACAGTTTTCTAACATTTCATAGACTAAAGGATTAAAGGTGACCTATGTGAGCCATATATACCGAGCCATGACTCTTGTTCAGATGGCACACAGTGAGTGTTTTTTTTTCATTACATAGCATGGCAAAACAAAATAAGCTTACCTGTTGGAGGTGTACTGGACATCTCACTATGTCTGTGTCTGCTTGTACTAAACCTCCCTGCGCTATTTCTAAATGATCCATTGGGAAAAAATGATCTCCAAATATGTCTATATATTGTTGTGTTGCCTGGTTTTTTAGCACAGCTGTCAGTTAACTCAACACAACTGTGATATGACTGCCCTTCGGCAGAGCTGGGACAGATTGGGAGGTGGGCCTTAAAGAGAAAGGAGCTAAGACTGCCTGTTAAGAGACAGAGGCTGAACTTAGGGGCTGTATAAAGGGTTAGTATAAGATAAGAGTTTGTTTTTGAACTGTGAATCAGTATGAAAAAACTTCATCAAAATACCAATAGTTGTTAGTCGCAGCTAGGGAAGTCAACAGTTGACTGGTAATTGTTTAACCACTAAGAGTATTTTTACTGGTTAATCATGGCGGTCTTTAGGTTATTTTGCATACTAGTGTAGAGTACTGAACTCTTTACTTCATGTTATGCATGTTACATCAATTGGTGTCATATTTCGGTACATTCCAGGGCTGGGAGTGAGTGCAGTCTTGGAATAAGTTATAAAAACACACATTTATCGACCAAACGTCTCACACGGAGGCTCCGACACTTAACAGAAGCACCAACCGGCATATACAAAGGGACATGGCGGATCAATTTTACCAGCTTGCACGGCAGCTAACAGCTAGCTAGCATTATTAGCATAGCTGTGCTGTGTGTAGCCCATTGACTTTATAAAAATAAGGTGTAGCTGCGGTGTCTCTGCTGGGCATGTGACAGGTGTGTTTATGGTGTTTGGTTAATAGGTGTTGGTCTGTCGAAACTGGCATCCCTGGTTGCTGCCCTACATTTAGTCTCTACAAATGTCAGAAAATTGTGAAAAGGGAGCTTTGTCACCTGAGAGAAGTGGTTTGGTCTGATAAAAAAGTCAAATACCAAAGGGGGTTCAACCAACAATTATTTTTTATTATCTATTATTCTATAAAATGTTAAAATATTGAGAATAAATGGCATTTACAGTTTCTCACAGGTTATGTCTTAAATGCCAAAATGTCAAGATATTCAATTTATCATGTCATGTATGACAAAGAAAATAACAGCAGAACCATCAAATGTTTGGCATTTCTGCCTGAAAAATTATTGAAATGAACCAGTATTACCAAACATCAGAGAACTGTAACAAATGTCAATTCTAGTTTCCCAGACTCAAAGGTGACAGCTTCACATGTCTCATTTTGTCCAAACAACAGTCACAAACCCAAAGAAAAATTACTCAAAACGATTAATATTTTAGCAAAATGAGCTTCTGTCAACTGATTAATCAATGAATGGACAAATTGTTGCCACTCAGTTTCCATTAATGTAAAAGCAGCTAGGCAAAAAATCCAGGTGCAACAGTTAATGAAGTTGAATGAAGAAATCAACTTCTCTATTATTTGGTAATTTACTTACTACTTATTCCTATATGATAGTAAATGAAATGAATAATTTTGGGTGTGGATGTGACTCTACATTTTTCTGAGATTTCATAGACCAAATATAAACTAGTTTTATCAATTAATTAAGATAAGATAAGAATTGGCACAGCAATCTAAAAAAATCTTCAAAGTTGAGAAGATGGAGCCAGAGAATGTTTGGCATTTTGGATAAAATGACTTAAAATGATTAAGGGTCAGATTTCTTTGTTTTTGTTGTTTTTGGATTAACTATTGTGTGATGTCACATGCAGAGTTTTGGCCAGAATAGGTCCAGCGATTGCCACTAAAACCAGAACAGCTGAGTCCACCCTACATAAGACTGGGCCAAAAGTTGTCACTAGATTTCGGGCTAACCTCCTTTACCTCATCTGGGTGGCATGCAAGACACGGATACATGGGTTGGGTCCTGAGGAGTTGTAGCATGCATCCACTGACAAATAGCCTCAACTGTACACACACTGCACTGTTCACAGCTATACTGTTAACTTCATACTGTCTGCTCCTGTCACTGAAGCCTCACCATCACACACACAGTCTCTGTCTTTGGACTGCACACTCACTATGCACTGAGCTATTCTTTAAAGGAACTACACTGCTTGTATAAGACACTTTAAGTTTGGAAGTCATCTTAAAATACATGTAAAAACTTCCCTGATGCTTAGGTCTGGTGGGCCTCTAAGCTTGCAATACACTGGTGGATACTCTGCACATGGGCATATTTTAATGACCTGGCCAAAAAGATAAGATTTTGTTTCCCGAATTAAAGATCAAGAGTTTCTGTCTACACTCACTATTGAGCAATATTGATAAAGGATAAAATGCATTGTAGATACCAGTGTCTCTACTAGCAGTAACTTCAATAGACCATAATATAGTGCAGCCAGAGGCGTATTATTCATTGGGTAATCCTTGTGTTTTCTTAACTGGAAAAACTGGCTCTCTTGATTGCATTATTCTTATTGCTGTCATCACCAATGTGAAAGGCAAACAGGTGGATGCAGTATGTTTGGGCATGTTGTTGTCTGGGTGCTTGATGAAAGGGATTCTGAGGAAATACTTGTGTGATGAAGCTCAGAGGCAGAAGAAAGCTGCTATATTAAGAGGATAATCACAACCTGTTGCAAAATAACCGCCAAATTTACAAAATATAGTATTGTAAAAGTACTGGAGGATGATTCGGTGCATCAACTAACAGCTTCATTATGTAGTGAAGCCACTGGTCAAAGTTGCACGTTGCATGGGGGGGATCATCTGCTTGGCTGAGCATGTTTCTGCAGGACAGTGGAGTGCTCTATGGCTTGAGCTGCAGAGAGAGACAAGCCTGTTGTACATGTACAGGCGATGTGTGTCCATCTGTGTGGGCAACATGCTCTGCATAGCCTTCTTATTGTCAACCTCCGGCCTATAAAGACGTCCATTGAGAAGTGCCATGTGACGACATCACGAGCTAGGGGAAAGAATTTCAGATGTTGGACCAAAAAAAAGGAGGAACGAAGTGTCGCTTGGGTAACTTCACAATTGCTAAAGGACTCATAAGTAACAGCGGTTGTCTGGAGGTTAAAGAGAGACGTATACTTTTATGTAATCTGCTGCTTCGTTGAGCAAAAAACCATGTTGCAAGTCATTAGAGCCGTGTTACTTCCCATGTTTGCTGAGTAAACACCCTTTCACAGATCAATGCCTTTATACCTGTGAACACACAGAAACTCATTTCAGTCAACAATATGCTTTCTGGCTCTACTCTAGCACAATGGATTTAAAGTGAAACTGTTACTATGAGGTTTAATGGCTGATTTGTAGCTTTAAGTGTGTCAGTTTGAGTCCCAAAGCCCCAGGTGACATCCTCAAATGACTAACAGTCCAAACCCAAAAGATCATTAGTTTACTATCACAGAAGCCTAAAGAAGCTAAAAAATACTTACATTTGAGAATCCTGAACTGGAAAATTGTCTTTTTTTTGTTGAAAAAATGACTCTGAATGAATAATTGATTATATTATGAATAGTTGTCGATTAATTTTCAGTCAATGACTACTTGTTTCAGTTAGAACAATGATCTATATCATGCAATAAAAGACAACCTTGGGGTGTTTGTCTTGTTTTTGTTTCAATTAGCCAAATCCATCACATGACCTTCAAACCTGAGTAGCGAGTGGTTGGCCTGCTGCAGACCAGACTGATGGCAAAAAACTCCTAAAGCAAGTAAAAAGTGCAAATGGCTGCAATACATTCCAGTATCACCCAGTTGGTGACAAATTAAAAGAAAAAGTAACATCAGCTGTCTTAGTTAGGCCATCATGAGTGTCCAGAATAGCTTTGTCTGTGTTAAGTTAAATAGACTATTCAAGTTTCTGTAACTTTGATCACAATGATGGTGGAGGACGCTGCTTTCCATGTGATCCAAGATCACCCACAGATGATGATGATGATGATGATGTAAACTTTATTGATCCCCTAGGGGAAATTTAGGGTCCAGCAGCTTAATACACAAAGACATCAAAGAACAATATACTAAAAATTCAAGTTCAATATGATTGAGATCTGGTGATAAAATATATAAGAGTCACATCATGCTTTCATAGAAGCCTCTATAGTTGTGTCACCTGTCTGTAGCTGACGTCTGTGGATTAAATACTTACTTCAGCATGAAAATGTCTTTTTCCATAAGATTGCGTTAACTTTTACAAAAATGTTCTGCCTCCTAAAATTTAGAGAGTGCGCTCACACCTCATAGTCATTGTTTCCTTTCAAATCTGCTTTCATCAGGGTCAATAAGACAAGTGAATTAAAGGAAAAATTCATGTCTGTGAATATGATGATTTATTAGAACTAGATCACCTACTATATATAGTAGAAATGTATGTGGAAATGTGACCACTGTGACTATGACTAGAGAAAACTTGAGAAAAGGGCCCACACTGCTCTTAAGGGGGAATCCTACAACAACCAGAATGCATTGCATGTATCTCTTCCAACCATACTAAGTGATGGTGTATTCACGGCTAGATTAGCATAAAAAACAAAGTTAGTGCAGCGTTATATCTCTTTCTTTACAGCATTTTTCCTCAGTGAGTCTGGATATTTACCCTATTCAGATGTTTGTCTGCGTTTGGCTGCGGCTGTAGCTTAGCTCTGGTGGTCGCTTCCTCTTCCAGACGCTGTTGTATGATTGCACAGCACTATATTTAGCCTCATAAATCGTCGTAGTAGTAATGCCACATCTCTGCTCTGACATTTTGTGTGTTTGTAGGAATCACAGAGAAACTCAGCAACTGAGTTTGTTTGCTTGTCATTTCCTCTTCCAGACTCTGCTATGTCTGAATCAACAGTGAGATATTCACCCAAGTGTTGAAATATTTGATATTATTAAGTAAGGTATGATGGGCGTGTTTTTGGAGTTGGATTTGAAAATGAAATCTGATTAATCACCCAGCACTACGCCCTATGTACATATAAAGGGCGTCTTCTAAGATAACAAAAACATCATACTTATTTTAGGTGATTATACACTTATACTATACTTAAGAATCTTATAATCCATTTCTGCCACGTCTGTTTCACTAGATGCTACTAAATTCTACACACTGGACCTTTTTAAATGTTTCTTTAGTCTTCTATGATAATAAACTGAATATGTTTGAGTTACAGACTTGACAGATTTATTGATAATGAAAATCCTCATTAAATGCACTCCTATTTCTGACTACAGCACATTAACTCCTGCTGTATCCTGAATGTGGCTCGGTTATGTTGGGGGAAAATAACAAGTGTTTAAGAATGTGTTCAAATTGATGAACCTTGTCAGTTTTGGGAGTACTGGGCTTTAAAAAAATCTTATCTGGGAGCTGACAAGCTGCTTAGCAGAGCAACAGATTAGAAACATTGGAAACATTTCAAAACTTGTCTGGATTGACTTTGTGGCCTGGTTTTTATTGCAAATATGTAACCATTAGCTAAACAGTGGAAACGGTGAATCATCTCTGCAAACATGACAGTACCTTAACTTTTTCAGCTCAACATCACATTATCAGATCTGCTGGATATCCAACAAACCAAGTCAGCTTCTAAGAGTAGATGTTATCTTTTGATAGAGTATGCATCATGATTTAATAAACAACTTACACAAGCAGAGGGCTCGCCGGCAGTCTTATTTACTCCAGCAAAAGAGCAGGATGACCTTAGAAAGAAGGGTGGGGTGAAGATGTAATTGGCCTGTGTGTGCATGTGTTACGCTACACATCAACACTATTTGGTTTTTGTGGGAGCTGATTTAGAAAAGTCAAAAGTGTTTATAAAGTTACATCATGTGTGACTCTTCTTGTGGACAGTTTGAGAATCTGAATGCAATTGAACACTGTCACCCCCGAGTGTTTTTTCCACTCATTTGATTTCATGCTCCGGTTCAGAGCTGTAGAGTAAACAGCACTCACTCATCAGTCCTTCAGTCTCTTGTTGTTTATTGAAAAATCGTCTTCAGAGCTGAAACTATTAGTCGATGAAAGGACAAAAATCTGTAACTGTTTTGATGTTTCATTAATTGTTAATTTTTAAAAGGAAAAATATCAAACACTTCAGCTTTCAGCACCTCAGCTGTGAGGATTTGCTGCCTTTTCTTTGTATTATGAGATGATACGTAGAATATTTTTCAGTGTTAGTTAGACAAAACAAGATATTTGATTTCAGCTTGGACTTTAGAAAACTGACAGGTATTTTTTAATCAGTATGTTGTGCTGATATCTAAGGATTAGCCCTAAACTCTGAGTGAGTGCTGTTTCTGCTTTGCATCTTGTTTGAAGTTGACCATTTTGATCCTCTCAGTCTTCTGCTGTGCTGAGAACAGTCCTTGTCCTCAAAGAGTATGTTGTTATTGCCACAAATACTGTAGGTCAGCTGGCCAAATTTATTGACCGTAACAATAATATAGTGGAGTTGTTTTGCTCCTCGAAGGCTGCGTAAAGCTTCATGAAGTCTTCCTCTTTCATCTCTCGTAGACAGTTATAATCTGAACTATATAGAATTTGCATGCGTGACGTAACCTTTGAAATCAGCCACACAGTTTACAGAAAGCCCATCCACATCTCGTACTGACTATTCAAATCATGGTCACCACATGATGCTAATGATCTGAATTCAAATGAGTTTTTTTTTGTTCACACTGCAGTGAACCCAGTGACTTTGTGTAGCTATTGTCATCGACACAAACAGTGTGTGTTTGTTTGTGTGCTTTTATGTTTTCCAGGCGTGATGAATGCAGGATTTGTACCAGTGTGCATGCTTGTTGTGCCTGTCTGAGTATTTGTGCCTGTACTCTATGGCAGGATACTGTGTGTGTGTGTGTGGGAGTGGGAGTGTGTTTGTGTGTGTGTGTGTGTGTGTGTGTGTGTGTGTGTGTGTGTGTGTGTGTTTGTGTGTGTGAGTGTGAGCTGCCTCATTTCCATCCAGTGCAGAGTGTAACACTCATCCTTTGGGCCTGTACTCTCAAGGCTTATCCACCACAAAGCTCACTTTGTCACAGTTAACAGGCCGAGGCCTGCAGCTGGGTGGAAATGAGCAGCGGTCCCCTCTCATTGCTACCACACTGCCAGAGAGGAGCCCCTCTAGGTATGTGCTGTAATGACCGGACAGATGCCAAGAAATGTTTTATCCTGTCGGGTCTGAGTAGAGATGCCCTGTTATGGTTTCATCACTGCCCTGGCATTTAAGAATTTAATTTGGTGTGTGTGTGTGTGTGTGTGTGTGTGTGTGTGTGTGTGTGTGTGTGTGTGTGTGTGTGTGTGTGTGTGTGTGTGTGTGTGTGTGTGTGTGTGTGTGTGTGTGTGTGTGTGTGTGTGTGTGTGTGTGTGTGTGTGTGTGTGTGTGTGTGTGTGTGTGTGTGTGTTTTCTTGGCCTAGTTCCTGTTACAGCCATATCAATACAGCAGAACAAAATCATGTCCCTTCAGTTTATTCATGGTGTGTTTATGACAAGTGTGTGTGTGGAGCCTGAGATCATAAGACATTTATAAAAGACAAGTGGGATTTCGTGAGTATCTGAATTAAAACATAATTTTTAATTTTATTCATTAATGATTTATAATACCAACTGGAGATGATGCTGATATCAATTTGAGAGTTTAAAAAATCAAATGTTGTTGTGTAAGAAACTGATGTCTTACTGATGTCCTCCCTCCTGTTGACAGAGAAAAGACATGTTTTTATTACATGCTTGCTTACGGTCACTGCCCACCGCGACGTGACAATGCCAGGCATTCTTTGATTTGATGTCTGGGAACGTCTCGAGAGCAGCTACAATAGGAGATTGTTCTTATTGTCGGCCGCAGTCAACAAAGACGCCACTCACAAGGACTCTGTCAAACCAACTTGAAGGCTGATTCAACAATTGTTATCATCATCCCAGAACCTGGAACACAGTGTCCAGAAATTCAATATGTTTCAACTGTCTCACTGGACTTTTTTCAATGACTTAAATATGTTAAAGTGTTATCTGAAAAATAAAAGAGCACAGATGCTGTTCGGTTTATTTTTATGAGGAGAGAATGCTTAAGAGTGCAGGATTTTTAGCATGTGGTTTTCATTGTCCTAAAAAAAAGGGGGGTGTTTCTAATACAACAGTAAATTCATGTAATTAGATTTAACCCTTACACACTGTACATACACACTGTACATTTCAATTATATTATAAATATTTCGCATCGCATTTCTGGCTAAAAAAGTTTGTAACGTTTTTTTACTTCTCTCACATGTAAATAATGGGTCAGATTAGACCCTGAACAGTATGTAAGGGTTTAACATAGTAAAAATGCATTGTAAATAGTCAAAGAATTGCAGAATACTGGATATGAAGCACAAAACTGTGGGTATTTTTTGTAGTATCAACACAAATATCAAGAATTATACAACTGTAGGATACGTATACAGTCGCATTTTCTTCTTCTATCGCATTACTCAAACCGTCCATGGGAAAACAAACCCTTGACTAAATTTGAAACTGAAAACTGCTTCTACTTTTCTCAGAACAATTGCGCAGAATGCAAGACTGCAGCATGTACAAACAGGAAGTTGCATTTTAGCATTGTGTTCAGTAAATTTTACTCATGGTGGCACAACTTTTCTGGCCCAAAAAAAGAGTGAATGAATATTAAAGTAATAGTAAACACAATGTAACATTCATGTTGCTCTTGTGTTTGTTGTGTGTCCCTGCAGTGTTTCCCGTGTGGCGGGGGATCGGGGCCAGTGGTGGTGTCGGAGGTGGGTGGAGTGAGGGCTGGGGACGCTGTTTACGATGGGAGACAGCCGGCCCAGGAGAAGGACCCCGGATCCCCGTATTTGACTACCCTGTCTGGTTAGTCCTCTGTCGTGGGGGACGTGCCAGGCTCAGGGAGGTTTGTCAGAGAGGGAGGGGTGCCATCAGACTGCCCACAGACATGCTCAGCATCAAGCTTCCCCAGCTTTTTGACATCCACCAGGTCCCCAAGGTAAGGATGGAAAAGGAGCTTCTCTAAAAGGTTCACAAGGTATCTGGAAGCCTGACTTACAGTTTGTTTTATCCTGCTGTAAAGACCAAATAATTCACAGCACCTGTCATCACTTTGGAAAGGTTAACCAGCTTCTGTGTGGGACAGATTCTCAACTAGGGCTGGACAATATGGACAAAATCAAATATTATAACATTTTTGACCAAATGACTATTGGTGCTTTCACAAATGATTTACACATATAGATATTAGATAGATAATAATTAGTAATGTGGATATCGTAACTAAGTGGTTAAAGGGAAATAATACAACAGCTAAGACAGTCTGCTATGGTCAGAAAATTAAATCACTTTACTGTAATGCATTCAAAACCAGGAAAAGACAACATTTAGATAGATAGATAAATACTTTATTAATCCCGAAGGAAATTATATATCATATCACAATATTAAATATTATAATCTATATATATATATATATATAACGGCATATAATCTCTTAACACAATATCCATATAATATCGTTATATTTCCCAGCGCTTTGCTCTACAGTCACTGATTGTATATAATCTGGGAACTGGTGTGATATTGGTTCACACAAGGTGGTGTTTGTGCTTTATTGATCAAGTCATTCAGAAACTTGTAATCAAGGGATTGTCTATAATTGAAAAGAAAAGATAATGGTTTACTCAGCTTTAATTGAAGCTTTAATTGACATAGGCACAGAATGAGTGTAGGCAGTTTTTCTTTTATGGTACAAAACCATAAATCTTATATACATGACAATCAGTTGGTTACTTCCTTTCTTTGTTTTTTATTTTATTTTCTGTTTCCTGTCATTGTGTTGTGTGATGCATGGTTGTTTTTTCTTTTAAATACCTTGAATTCCTTACAAAGCACTGTTACATAATGCCAGGACTCCAGCACAGTTATCAGTCAGGACAAGAGCAGGTGTGAGTTATGACACAATGCTGCAAACATGTGAATGTACAGTAGTCTTATTAACGTTATGCAATTTACTGTCATAACACACATTTTTAACGTAAGTAGCCTCACGTTAAATATAATTTCATGACAAACCAATAGGGGTGCTGTAAGAGATATTTTAATCTTGGTAACCTTTTGTGCTGTCATTACTGTTTTTTCATATGAATGAACTAAAGTCAGTAGTCTGAACCTGACAGTTACTCCTGCCAATGACAAACATTAGATCACTTTGCAGCCTATTTTTGTTCCCATGAGCTACTACCTTGACAATTTGTTTTGCCACATTTTTTTTAAATTACACAATTAACTGTGACATTTACTCATATACTCATAGAGGGGCTGCATCCCCAGCAGCAGAATACAGTTTGAGGAAAATGTCTAACCGTGTGTTATATGCTGCAATAATAAACTGAGACGTCTGTCCTCCCTCCTCAAGACACAGGAACTTAGCTTGGGTCTTTAGGAGTTGTGGCATGTATGTATTCACTAACAAATAGTAAATACTGTGTTACTCCCAATCCACATGTATGTACACAGCAGACATTCGTGCTTCCACAGGAAAGATACGCAGCAACACAACCCTGCAGTTCAATCATCATTTACTCTGCTGTCGTGATAAGTTAAGCGATGATTGCCCTTCGCTCTCTGCTAGTAGAGTTTAAAGAGTTGCGTTTGTGTAGATTAGTTCGTTTTTTTGTCTTTGTCTCCTTGTTCCTGTTAATGATCCGGCTCTTGGTCTGTTTATTCCAAACAAACTGCTGTTGCTGTTGTGAGAAATGAAAAACACATGAGTTCCTGTGTGCTCGAGCTTGTTTTTGTTTTGTTTTTTACCCTGAAGAGACCAAATGCACCATCAGCTTTTGAAAACAGCCAGTCAGTGATGAAGTAGTACCACGCATATATATTATAGAAGGATGCTTCAGGCAGCATAAGGTGAAAACTTTCTCACCATTTTTGGATACATGGTGCATGTTAATGTAGATCTCAGTTCTCACTTAAATCATGTAGAAAAACGTACTGAGTATTCACACTGGCAAGTTTATCTAAGATATCTGATGTTAAGGAAAAGATTAACATAGTTGTCATCTTTGTTTATCTTCATGCCTTCCATCTTAGCACATCCAGATACAGATGGAAACATTTTGGCCCAAGGAAGGAGGATTTCACCACTTTCACTAAAATAAATGTCAGTTTATGATATTTATTTAGGCAGACTGAAATCCACTAAAACATTGGATCCTAAACTGGGGGTTGAGATCCGTCCAAAGGATCAAACAATACATTCTGGTAGTTACAAGTTGATTAATAGGAGAAGAGAAAAGGAGAAAGTGCTGTTGCACAATTTCTTTTAATGAAATGTTGGTTGGTTTTGTCTCTTCTGGCCTCTTAAATGATTCATATGAAACAACAGATGGTTGAACTGTTCCCAACTCACTCACATACAGCTTTCTCAATGGATCCAAAGTAGACATTGTTCCATTTAACAATATAATTACACAAAATTTGTTTCAAACAGGCACAATCTCTTGGTCACAAATTCTGAATGTAGCATTCTGAGCACTCGTCAAGCTCCAGGCACTCTGACCTCTCTTTAGAAGGGAGCAGGTGAAGAGTTCATTTCTCCACAGAGGTCAGCAGAGTTTTGTACAGCGTCACTGCTCACCTGGACTGATTTGTTGGTCCTCAGGTGTTCCAGGAGGACAGCATCATCTCTGGATACCGCCACCCGCGGAGCTCTGCGCTGGACTGCGTCCTCAGCAGCTTCCAGATGAACAACGAGACCATCAACATCTGGACACACTTCCTGCCAACATGGTGTGTGAAACACTTGAAAATGACTGAAATGTTCATTTTCCACATGTTCAGTTTATGTGTCGGCCTCGTTCATCATTGATCGTGTTGCACCAAAACATCTAATATAAGACATTTATTCAACTTTTGTTCAGCTGGGTTTTAATATAATTTTTAGTTAAATTAGCATTAAAAAATGTACAATTGTATAAAAAAGTTTAGCTGCAGTATTGATTTATCTGCTGATTATTTTTTCAATTTTTCTATTAATCAGTGAATCATTTTGTCTATAAAATGTCAGAAAATAGTGAAAAATGCGCACCATAACCTCTTAGAGCTCATGATGATGTGTTTAATTGTCTTCCTTGATATATTCAGCCATCTGAGATATTCAGTTTACTGTCATGTATGACACTGAAGCTGCAATTAACACATTTTTATAGTTTCTGCTGATTAATTTTCCTTTGATCGACTAAGGGATAAATTAACTAATCACTGCTGCTCTTCAAACGTTAAATACTGACATACACACAGGAGACTTCTCTTTAAACAAAGGTCAGGTTATGACTGAGACCAGAGTAAATCTAGCTGTAATCAACACCAAGACCAAAACAAACCCTGAAATGAACATGCACATCATCTTTCCAGCTGTAAAAACACGATGGAGTTTCAAAGGATGGAGGAACTTTTAGTATCTGAGATGCAATGTCATAAATTCTTCGTAGTGCTGAGGAGAAAAAATACACAAGAGGATAAAACGTCCTTTTAAGATTTTTTTTAGATAGAAAGAGTCGAGGCAGGATTCAATAAGATAAGCATGAAACAAAATAGACACAAGACTAACCCAGGATGTCAGAAAAGTCCAAGTACAACATCCTTGAAGACCATGGGACAGTAGAAGTCAGAGAGAAGCGGGTTACATCGTGAACAGAGTTGATGTTTTACATGGGATACGTTACTCTGGAGTAAGACCACACTGTTTGTTTGTTCCAGGTATTTCCTGTGGCATTTCAGCGTGCTCTGCTCCAATATGAACTTCCTGACTGACAGCTACACCTGGCCCCTGCTGGTGTACATGCTGCTCATCTGTATTTACCCCTTCACCTCCAGCTGTGCGCATACCTTCAGCACCATGTCCCCGGAGTCCCGCCACATCTGTTACTTCTTTGACTACGGAGCACTTAGCCTCTACAGCCTGGGTAAGACTTCAGACACCACGGTAGAGTCTTAACATTATGAAGTTAGGTGCAGATATTTTGCAGGGTACAGGAGCATCTTGAAGTTACAGAGGTGAATGAGGGAGTGTTTGTGCTCCTTCAACAATAAAACAATAATAATAATGAATTTTTTTTGTACAGAATTTTTCAAAATAAAGTAACAAAGTTCTTTACATGTTTGAATCAGGATCGGTGCATATTTTATGCACCAATTCATCAGTGTCTCTTTTGAATACAAGGCAAATACATTAATATTAGAAATTTAAAAATCATATTTTCAGTGCATATAATCTGTACTTTAACGATTTTCTTGTTTTTTCTTGTTAGTTTTGAGTGAGTTGCAGCATAATAAGCAGCAATTTTCTCCCCATTTTTCTTTTCACATTGTAATCCCACGAGATTTTTTTGAGCAATTAGCATTACAAAACTGTTGTTACTGTTGTGGTTAGCACTTACTTGCAGCAAGAGTGTAGAAAAGGTGTTTAATGCAATCGGTTTACTGAGGTGAAAAAGGAGGGAGGAAGTTTTTGTTTTGTTTTTTCATTTTCTGACCTTAACACATTACATAATTATGGATTTTACCCAAATGTTGAAAAAGAGAAAAAATCGCAATCGCATCGCCATTTATCAAAGGATAACTAACACATATAAGAGAGGAACCTTAAAACACTTGTAGACCATGAATTGAAGTCAAAAAATAGTTTGTGTGCTTCTTTGTGGCAGTACACCAAATGTCTGTTTAACAGGAAACACTCCTGACAGGTTCATCCACCAGCAAAAATGCTGACTTATTAGCATTTTTTATTTTTATTATTTATATTTGAGTCCAGCAGGTGAAAAAAGAAGACTAAATGAAAGCAGGCTTATTATCTTTTCTTTTGTAGTAATGATCAGTTTATAAGCGACGAGAACCTGAGAAACAAAATATTTTTTTTCCTTTCCCTATTTTATGTTGTTTGCCTTGCAAATGAAATAGCAGAACATACAAAGCATTTTTGCATCTATTTGCCTTTTTATCATGGCTGAGTGTGAGCAGGATGTGATAAGGACATGTCTGATTTCCATGTCATCTCAAACCACATGTAATAATATCTCTCTCGTTCTGCCTCCCTCCTGAGAAATTAGTTGTTTCATGACTTATCTGCACCCCAGACAGTGTTTGTTTGGCCTCACATCCATTTTTCATATGAATAATATTTCCCTTCCACTGTGAACCAGCCTCTCCAGAGGAATTTCAACAAAGACCGAACAAAAAAACCTGTCTTAAGAATTCAGGGCTGTGTGTTCATTTGAAAATGTGTTTTCCCGCAGCATCTGCTGTCACTGTCTGCCTATTTCCAGGCTTGTACGTACATGTATGACGTTTATTTTTCCCGAACTTCACTTTAACGCAGAATTGTGTTTTTTCTCAAAGGTGAGCTCTCTTTGTGCATCACTGTTTCTTGTCATAGATGTGTGTGAAAGGCTGAGTTTGATGGTTTCTGTTGAGACATACAGTACAGCAGATCCTCACATACTGCCACTTAATTTAACAGTGCTCACATTGTTCCAGTATGTACATCATGCTTACTGCATGCATGCATTGCATTTTTTAAATTGAACTTTGCTTGATCTTTAATGTTCTAGATTGCTTTAGTCTATTTTAAGAGCTGTAATGAAGGCAGTTCCGCCTGCATCAAATAAAAAATGTATTATAAACGATAATGCATGCTGAAAAGTCACAATGTACAGAATTACATTTTTTTCCCGACTTTGGCGACTCCCAGTGGTAATATCAGAGAAGACAGATTTACATTTTTTGGATCTTGGATCTTGTCATTTCCATCAGAATAATTTGAAAGCATCCATAATTTCCAAAAAATCTATGTAATGTGGCTTTGAATGCTGAAATTGGCAAGTGCAGTTCTCTTAATGCATAGCTTACTAAAATAAACCACTAGTGTATGTGCCCTGATGCTTTATGTTCTTCCTTCTGTCATCATTTGCACTGTGCTGCTTTTTGTACCATATTCAGATTTTCAGATGTCAAGACGACATCCTGGTTAAATGAACCAAAATATAAACAATACCAAAGAAATACAATTTTGAGTGGATTTAAGCCACTATTAGTTACCTCTCAAGTCAAACCATTTACCTCTTATAATGTTCTGTGTTCAGGATGTGCCATAAGCTACGGATACTACGTCATGCCCGACTGCTTGGTCAACAGTTGGCTCCATCGTCATTTTGTCCTCATTGCCGTCGGAAACACGTTATTCTGTACCAGCCTGTCCTGCTATTCCAGGTAAGAGGCTGCTCCATCGCCAATATTTTCCCTCTGGATTTGTTGACTTCGTTAAGTCTAGTTAAGTTTAGTTAAGTCAAAATCAAGTAAATCTTTTTGAGCTTAAATCAATTATCATAATATAAAGTCTATTGCATGTACAAATGTTCGGCAGTTTTAAAAGGACAAATAATTATTGCCTTAAATGCAGAAAACCTTGCTGTAGGAATATTTGAATTATTTAAATTTGACTTCACACCAGGAACATACACACAGGTTTCAGTGCTAACCTGAGTTTTATGTTCTTTGCCAGGAGGGGTAAAACCTCTGAAACAGTACTTACATCATCATGTGAGACTTAAACTGTGCACTGAAACCCAGACAGCTTTTAAAGACGCAGTGACTGACTGCAACTATTCAGTGGAAAGAGAGAGTCTGGAGTTTGTTATTGACTTTAAATGAAGGAAATATTGACTGATATGATGGTAAACTGATTTATCAATCTGACTTTGGCTCTGTAAAGCAATTTTTATTCTAACCCTAACCCTCTTTATAGTAGATATACCTATGGTAAAATAAATGTTGTGTTACCCTGAAAGCAATTTGTATTTGAAAGTAAATCAGTGAAGTGTAATATTGCTTAATGCTGTGATCTGTCCTGTTTTGTCGAGTCATGATGAAACAATAGTGGCTGTATGTCTTTCATTAGGATCAGTATAAACGCTGGTTTTGCTAATGTGCAGTTCTGCCAATACCCACCGAAATGCCCGACAATAAGGTCAAAGACTAATATGATTAAAGGGTCTTAAGTGATTACATAATATCCACTGCAGGTTATACTGGGACAGAGAAACTAACTGGAAAGGCTTAAGAAGACAAAGAAAAGTTAGTGAACGTTGCTCTTTGTCTCCGCAGGTTTCTGGAGGTACAGTTCCCACAGAGAAGTAAAGCTCTACGGACAGGAGCATTCGTCCTCCCATTTATATTTGACACTGTGCCTCTGTTTTACAGGGTGAGTGACTGTTTAGAGCATTATTCCTGCTTCAGACCTGCTAACATCTGCATATTAACCCAAAGAGGTTGAGGCTTTACTTTCTACCATCCACCACTATTTTTGCAAAATCCACAAAATGTGTTGTTTTATGTGTTTTTGTATTATTATGTAAGAGCTTGCAGCCGATTAGTGCAACACTTTAATACTTTAAGCAGGACTTTGGCTCACTAACCCACAAAATGATTTCCTTGGTTAATCTAATACAAACTATTACTGCCATCAGTTAATTCCACTAATCACTGAGATGATTAGTTTGTGCAATACTGGAGCCATTTGTCTGGCTTTTCCCCCCCAGAACTAGGTCAGCAATTACAACAGTGATGTTAATAATGCTGTAGACATCAATGCTGATACTCCTCATATCTTAAATTTGAAATTTATTTTTCTGTAAAGTTTTAAGTCTGGCTCTTTTGTTTTTTGTGTAGATCCTTCTGTGCTGTGGGGGGAACTGCAGCCCAAGCGAGGCATTATCTAGTCACTGTTACCACCTCCTCTTTGCCTTCCTCACCTGTTTCCTGTTTACCGCCCACCTCCCGGAGAGGTTGGCCCCAGGGCGCTTCGACTACTTTGGTACGTCCTTTAATCATTGACATTATACTTTAAGTTTTAACTAGCTGTAAGATACTTTAAACCTAAAGTGAACCATCTTTCTTTCATTGGGCGGCTCCTGAGTGTGATTGATTGTAATTTTAGAAATTAGAAGTCTTAAAAACTGAATGCATTCGCTTTCTACCCAGATACAGGTCTGTAGCTTACAGTCTGTTGTTACAGTCAGTTGTTGCTTGTTCTTCAGTCTTTTCCTTGCTGGAATTATTGGCACATAACAACGGCACTGAAACAAACAGGCTTTTATTTCACAAAAAGAAACAGTGTGTAAACTTGCGCATACTTTTCTGCCTGTGTCTTTGCTCAGTGGATCGCTTTGTTTACTCTGTAGACAATTCACAAGCCCTGTGTGAACCCTCAGCGCTACAGGTTCACCTCTCACATGTAAATTCAGAGGAAGAGCTGCTGTTTTATAAATGATTGTGTAAAAGATGAGAATAAAAGAGATGGTTTGCAAATGACCTTAAAAATGGTTGTAGTTGTGTCAATAGAGAGCCAACGCTGTTTCATTGAAAGTTTTGAAGAATGCTGTTATCTCCAGATTGAATTTGTCTTCCACAGATCTGTCTCACACACAAACACAAGTATTCACTGTATTCAGCGTCGTCCTTGTGGCCTTTTTGATAAGAATAGATGTCTGTGTTTTGTTGTAGACCTCTATAATAAGTTTTAAAAAACCAAGTCACACTCAAATGTATTAACAAAACTTTTTATTATGAAAAAATGAATTGCAAATTAAATTAAATATAAATTATCTTTCAGAATATTAAATGGATTAACCTGTAAATTATATTTTAATGCTGTTGCTATGATCTGACTACAATGTGTTCATATTGTTTCCTTATGAAAGCTCTAAGAATTTGTCATATTTTAGTAGCTTATCATGCATTTTGTAAATTTACAAATAGCACCAGTCATCAGATAAATATCCTGGAGTAAAGTACAATATTTGTTTATGCAACGAGCAAATATTGCAAAATAATAGCAGTGCCCTTCCAGACAGAGGCCACGTTGTTTTCTGAGAACTGCTGTGAAAGTTTCTCAGAGTACAGTCAGTGCTAAACTCGTATTTAGGCTCTTTAAACTGATCCTTGTCCCCATTCATCAGCTCTTCCTCCTTTTTACAACCTTAGCTGTCAGAGTTAAGCTGTCAACCAGGATGTGTCAAGTTGTAATGAACCCTGTTGAGTGATGGTACACAGCTGTCCTCACAGAAGCTGATGTAGGACGTCACAGCTTCTCTGTACTCATCCAGACTGCTGGTAGCAGTGTATGCAGTCAGTATAGTTCAAGCAAAGATCCTCCATAGTTTCACTAGTCCACTTCTTGTTAACAGGTTTAAAGAGTTTTAGTTTCTGTTTGTATGCAGGAATCAGGTGCACTGTGACATGTGGTGAATGGTTTGATAGGCCCTGTTGATTGTGATGTAACAGTGATTTAAAATGTTCTCCTCTCTGGTCAAGCAGCTGATGGTATTTAAGGAATTCATGGCTGAGATTCTCTTTGGTAAAGTTGCCGAGGAAGATAATGTAAGAGTCCAGGTTTATATGCTCTACATACAGTATCTGATCAGCGAGCGTACACTGTACCTGCTGCACCTGTGCCTCCAGTAAAATGTAAACACCGACCAGAATGAAATGAAGATAACTCACTTAGTCACAGTTTCCAGAACAGCAGAATAGAGTCGCTGCTAGTATAAAAGCAAATCCCTGCTGAATGATTCAGCCGTGTGCAGATTCTGAATTAATAATGAATCATTTGAAAACCCTTTTTGTCCTTTTTGTTTTCATCAACTGAATCTTGTCATGTGTTCTTCCACACAGGCCACAGCCACCAGCTCTTCCACATCAGCGCTGTAGTGGGGACCCACTTCCAGATGCAGGGCGTGTTAGCAGACATGGCATCACGGAAGGCGTGGCTTGTGGACCACGGAGCAGTGCCATCCCTCCTGGGGACCATCGGGGCGCTGGTCGTCAGCCTCGTTCTCAACCTGGGCATTATTGGTATTTTCAGCGCCCCGCTGCTGTGGAAATCCTGCCACAGCTCCAACCAGCCGCACACATCGCCGTGTGAGCGCAAGGAGCAGTGAGGCCGTATTCTCTACCAACAGTCACAAGATGGCTGATTCACTTTCCAAAGGAAAGGTTTGAGTCTGTCTCAGCAGTGTCTGTTTGAGATGACTGTTAACAGTTCATGGTAGTGCTTGTTTAACACCAACAGTTTTATCATTCAGAGATAAACATTTTGTTTAGTGCTAAACCGTTTTTCGAACAGCGTTACACACCTGAAGTATTTGTTCATGTGTTTACTCAGAAGCTGAGGACCCAGTTACATTTATTGAAGCCTTTTTCTGTTGTTACATTAATTGGCAGTATGTGAAAAGCTGAAAACACGTCTACCATGTACAAATGTCTGTTTAATTTATTTTTAATGTTCCTCAATGAGCATTTAAAAAAAAAAAAAGGCTCTGGGTTGAAGGAAGCATACTGTTGTAACACATAGTGAGTGCCTTATTGTAGACCTACACTTCATTAACAGCGTTTACAGTAGATCACTACAAGTGCAAATCTCAAACTGGAAACATTTAATGTCACTGTTTGTTTTTTCCCAATGCATTTTGCATAATAGGCCAGAATCTCCTTTTCTTAATTAAGGATGTATTGAAAATATTCTTTCTAACTGGCCTAGTTGGTTAGTGTTGTTGTTCTATGAAGCGGTATTCAGCGTGAACAACTTTCATTCAACTCTACATAATATAATGCAGATTGGATTGCCAGCTCTTATATATCCATCTATTGATTCCACTGTGCACTGACTGGAATTGATTTGCAGGCCAGTGTGGTTCTTTTCTGATTGCCTGCCTTATTATAAACCCCACAATCTGCCCTTAACAGAAATTTTTTTTTTACTGCACACCAGTGATTAAAAGAATGGTACCTTATTTATAAGTGTATGTTTCCACGGCAACGCTATAGCGGTCTGATGCCCCCTTGAAGGTCCTCAACAATTTTTATGTTCTGAGCAAATTGCACCATTCTCTCTTGTTCCGTAAAGCATCATAAGATCTATTTTGAACATCAATCATATACAGTAGCACCTATAATCACAGCCAGTTTTGGGCCATCGGGCCATCGGGCCTTCTCCCACCCCCCACCCCCCAAATTTATTTATTTTTTTTTAAAAATCAGTGATTGTAATTTGACTTTAAAAGTGTTTTAAATATTCCAGTACAATCCGATTTTCCAACACTTGTGATTTATAACAACCATTGGTGGAATTAAGAGAAGTGGAGAGAGAACGAGTGCATTTAGTTGTAGTCTGGGGTCGTATAAATGCGGGGGACTCGGCTTTGTGGTGTTGCAGTATTTTGGTGCAGTTGATATAACAAAGCAGTACACTTCATATATATATATGTATATATACTGTGGTTATCTTGTCCCATGAGACTGTTGTTTACATTTACCACTGAAATAATACTGCTATCTATTTATAGAATGTGATCATATTTATTGCTCGTTTTGGTGCATAAACAGGAATGAAGAGGATGTTTTTCTTTTACTACTATAGAAACGTAACTACAATTCTTAACAAGGTAACACTGAAAAAAAATTACCCTCTTTTAAGGTCATTTTTCACTGTTCCTGAGCCCTTTGTTAAAACAAGTGATGAATATGCAGACAGGTCATTGTAATAAGTTTCCAACACTAATCAACATTTGTTTCAAGAGTTAAAAAAAAAAAGGTTTGTGTTGGAGTTCAAACAATTAGTCACAATTAGTTTGAATTCATTCATTGCAACTATTTTGATATTCGATTGACAGTAATTTTTCGGTCAAAAATGTCAAACATGCCTCTTCAAGTGTAGAACTTCTGTGTATTATATAATAACAAATTCAACACTTTGACAAAGCTACCTTGGACTCTTAGAAATTGTGATGGCACTTATTTCTATAAATTGAAAATAATAAGTAACTTCAGCTATAGTCTATAATCTGATTAAAGACAAATTGCTGCACAAAAAAAAAGACACTTTATTCCCGAAAATTGTCAGTGGCAGATTTTTTCCCCACTTGTTTTAAAGGAATGGCTTAATAATGGACAAAAATGACTTGATAAGATAGAGATTTTTGCAGTGTATAAATAATATAATTCATTAATATTATCATAGAGGCCATAGCAGTACTGTATATACAAACTGGCTAAGAGATTAGCAGAGAAGTATTGTTTAATGGGAAACTGGGTGTCACACTAAACATCTCTGTTGTAGCGCTAACGTGCAGTACTGTAGATACACATTTCAGCATTGCTCATTTTACTTGACAAACAGCTTGGAAGGCTAGTCTGTATAAAACAATGTTTTAACGCATATGTGTCACAAAATTCACACTTAACTTCACCAGTAACACAAAGAGATTATACACACAACCCACAGAAAAAAACTATGTGAATAACACACACACTCACACAAACAAACACACGTCTTTTAACTAGAATCTGGAGGATTTTATAAGAGGGGAAATGTAAGTGATATTATGGCTATGAGGTGTGTTACATATCATGTTGGATGCTGAAGTGGAAATGTCGGCGTAGAATCACAAAGAGCACACAAACACACACACACACACACACACACACACACACACACACACACAGACGCACTTTTGTATTAGAGATGTGGAATTTTTTAAGATATTTCCAAGGTTAGTGTGCAGAGTATTAAAGTCACGTCGCCCTTTATGCCACAGACAAAACGGATCAGTATTTGCCCTCAATGTGGTTTCTGTTTTATCTCCATCCCTGCCGAGCGTCGATCGATTTTTATTTTCTCCACAGTCATCATCTTACAGCGTTTCTCTGTTTGATCCTGTTGATTCTTGGAATTGCATCATTACTGGCTTCTGATGTGGTTCTTTGCTATCGACCCAAACTGGTTTGGAACTCATTAATTTCTGATAGCTGCTGATGTTTTGGGTTTTTTTTCTTGTTTTTTTTGGTCATTTCATTAATTTTCAGTCATTCGGTGCCTACTGTTTCCTGCAAAGCCTCTTGTGACAGTTATGAAAAACTCACAGTTGCTGAGTGTCGTGGCTTTCCTACATTCAATATATATTGCCTTTCTGAATTTCAGTTTTTCATAATTTTCACCAAATTATCAAATCTGAATTCATAATTCCAAGTGGACTCATTTTCCAGACCAGATCACTGTTACTTCAATGGGTATTTGCTGTGTAAACCTTGTTAGTTTACTCCTCAGTGGATAAGCTGATGCAGGCTGTAATTATCAGGATAACTGGGCACTCTTTATGTGACAACTTTTTAAAAAGAAAAAATACAGTGTGTTGAAGGATGTTTGATAACATGAAACAGCAAAGACGAGGGAGGGATGAACCATTTGATACAAGCAGAATTCTTCCGTGTCAAAAAAGGAAAAACTTGGCTTTATTGGTGCCTTTTTAAACATTTTATACAACTTTTCTTTTGATATAATGCTCCGTTTGTTCCTTGTCCATAAAAGAAAAGAAATGACAACAAACTACTTTTTAAATGTATAAATACTTATTTGTTATTTGCTGTGTATACTTTGTAATTTGCTACTTTGTTCCACTAGATTTGTGTAATAAATTAAGCCTTTTATGAATGTACTAATTGTCAATGGAATGTCATTCATACATCAACACCTGAAAGATAACCAGATATACATAATGAATTGATGGAGGGAAATTACGCACCATTTTGTTAAAATGTTAGATAAAATACCATACAGTCCAAACAGTCCAAACAATAAGAAGTACAAAAAACAGTATACTATGTAAATATGAATATTTTTATGACTGTGAACAATACTCCAATTTATCGAAATTAATGTATTGAAATGTGAAATGTAAAGGATTTTTATACCAGCCTGAGTCTGAGCAGTGAGTGTGAGTGACCAGCAGAGGGCATAGCAGCACAACAAAAAAAAGCAACCTTTTTTGTGTGTGTGGAAAAATTGGCTGCAAGTACAGTGTTGCAACAGAGTGTTGAATCCTCAGAGATATATCTACGGGAAAACCAACTCTTGGGTGACGTCAGGTTTAAAAAAAAAAAAAAAAAAAAGGCACACTGCAAAAAGGGAAAAAAAGTAATTAATCCAAATAATGAGGGTGATTTTTCTTCAATTGAGAACCACTCATGTAGTGACATTATTCCACTTTTGTTCCCAGTTTCAGGCACCTCTGAAATAAGGGTTTTAACATGAAAAATTAGGCACATCACTACAGGAAAATTTAATTTGATTTCATAAAATTCTTGAAAGAAAGTAATGTGCAATTATCTCGCCCCACAGACAGACTTATTTTGGTCACTTGCAAAAAGCCTGCTAGATGAAACACTAAAATGTGGATTTCTTTTCAGTGCAGTTCATAATGACAGCTATTCTAAGTGTTAATTATGAAACTATATTTTGATTGGAAAGCCACATGGCTGTACGCAGTTTAAAAGTAAAGTTTTAAAGCAAAGCTAATATGCTAAACTAAATTAGAAAAGTGACCTCCAACTTAAGATACTTTCATTGTCACTCCTCTGTTCATCAGGTTTTTGTCTTCTTTAGTTTGACTTAGTTTCAACATTTTGTGCAAGAGTTGTCTTCCTCCATCATCTTAATACCTTACAGGATGGATAGTGAAGCGTACAGAGAGGCTTATTATTATCAGCAGTGGACAGTATCCACACACCAAAATGATGATTTCCATAAGAAATCAATATCCTGCAGCGTATATGATTAGGTGGAATATTCTAAAGGAAAGTTTCCCACTGTGCAGCTCTAATAGGATTTTTTGACAAAAAAAAAAGGTCTTTATTATATAGTCCATATATTCCATATATTACAAGGCTGGAGGCTGGAGTGCTTATTAAAATGGTTCATTCTGAAACCACAAATGGGAACCCTTAAGAATAACAAGGACAAACACTACAGAGTATACTAATCCTATCTGGCCAGAATCTGCTTGTAGATACTAGAAGAAACAATAAGCAAGACACGAGTCCTCCAAGTGTTTTCATCCCCCGGCACACCAGAGGAGGTAGAGAGAGAAAGAGAAAGGGATGATAGCATTAATCACAATCCATTACCAGTCCCTGGATACGCTCTGCATACAGAGTGGTGGAGATGTGAGGATGAGGAGGCGAGGGGGGGGGGTTAGTAGCGTGAGGTACAGAGAAAGAGAGAGGGGTTTGGTTTTGGAGGGGGTTTGTTTGCTGGTGGTGGGGGGTTGGGGGGGTGCTACTGCAGTAAGGCAATATGAAACTTGATTATTCCTTTTCAATAACCGTCTGCTGAGCATCCCGTGGAGACGTCGCAGGTTGCTGATTAGTTCGTCAAAATAATAGAAGGCTCTTGAATAGCCTTGTTAAAATGTCTAACTTAAAGTACAGACGGCATCTCAAATCATTGTTCACTCTGAAGCATACGATAATGATGGATTGACTGATGCGGAGGGATGTTCCTGCAGAGGCTGAAACCATTTTTTTAATCAAGTTTGTTTATTTTTTTAAGGGCAGACAATATACAAAGTGCTGGAGTAATAATACTTGAAGATATATATATATATATATATATATATATATATATATATATATATTATATATATATATATATATTATATATATATATATATATTTGTAGACATTGATACAGAGTATTTACATACAGTATTTACACTTAAAGGCATAACAGTGGTTTTTACACTCAGTCTTTCACTCCTTTGGTTGAATTTAAACATTTTTTGCCATCTTTTCTTTTTTCCCATGGTGGTCGCCTCACCTCCAGTGTCTGTTTCAGTGCCATCTGTCCCTCTGCTCCTGGAGTTTCACTCACTTTAATCCATCTGTTACCTCTAAAGCCGTCTCAGTGTGTCACCGACCCACCGTCTTGCCCCCTTACCGAATTTCAGTGCCGCACTTTGATTTTTAAAGGTCGTTACAGTAGCATGTTAAACATCGCTAATTTGTACAAAAAGCCACTCCTGAGTCTTGCAGGCAGGCCACAGGTCAAACCGCTCATCTTTGGATCTTTTTTTCTTTTCACATCTTACCGCAAAACTAAATTAAATGTAAACACACTTCTTAATGGATCAGGAAACACATTCACTGCTAATATATGACCATTTTTGTTCTTGCTTTTGAAAAATATTCATAATATACACTGGATTTGACACATTAAGAACAAGTCAAGTACATTTTTTAGCTTTTAAAAGGTTTTGATTGGGTATCCTATACATCACTGAAAACCCTCTATATCAAAACTTATCCAAAATCAGTCACTACACCAATGACTGTCTGCTGTGCCCAAATCTGTAAAATTGGCTCTCACTTCTGACTCATGATGTCAAGTTCCCTCTCTTGTCAGCATCTGTCTCATTTTCTAATTGCCTTTCCACACAAGTGTCGGCTGTAGCGTCGTATAAAATGCACCGCAGCTCAGCTCAGCTCGCGAGCCTCTCATGATAACGCTGCAGAGCAAAGACTCCCTGACAAGCTGTCACATTCATAGCAACGTAAAGGCCCATATACTGTATATCCAACACTTATCCATGCACGTCCCTCCATCAGGCTGATCCCCCTTCAGATAAACATTAAACACTTTGGTAAACATTTGACAGGTTTCCAGACGACGACGGGGCAGTGAACAGGGTCGAGGGTCGAGCCGAGATGAGGAAAAACTGAAGCAGAATGTCGCTGCAGACTGTTGGAACGGTCCATCAAGTATCGTGGAAATAACATTCACACTGTTTTTTTAGGTGATAAAAGAAAAAGCAGGAACCTGTTTAAAGCAATTACCCCCTGAATAAAGTTAAAGAATTAAAAGGAACAAGTTTAAGGTCTCAAATCAAAGCCAACCTCCCCAGCCTCTGAACTCTACTCCCTGTGTGCCTCTTGGCCCCTCTAACCCAGAATATCCAGATAAACCGGCGGGTTCTTGACCAGGGCCAGCAGGCGGCTGTGGATGTCCTTGATGACCATCCTCTGCTGGGGCTCTCTCTGCCAGCAGCCCTGCATCAGCAGGTACACCTCCTTGGGACAAGTGCGTGGCCTTTCCAGCTCCCGTCCCTGCGTGATGCATTCGATGGCCTGTTGGGGTGGGAATATCAAATAACAGTATGTTAACAGTCAGGATACATTATGAAGCATAGCAGTCTGTCCTCAGTGCTTCAATTCTTTGTATTTAAAGGGCCAAACCACCCAAATTTAAAGAAAAATCATCATCAGTCTCATTTACTGTACCTTTAGATACATCAAATAGAGCCTGACCTATACTGGATAGTAGAGACTGATTTTTGAAATTCTAAGTAATTTTATAATGATATATCATCCAATATTCTGTTTTTATTTTCCATGAATGCATTACATGAACAAGCATTTTTGATAAGGATACCATAAATCTCAGAATAGGGTGCCAAAACAAAAAAAAGGTGAGATCCACGATGCAAGAGGCACAACATAGTGTGATGAAAGCACCCCATTTTACACAGCATGTGGGTGGAGACAGAAATGAAAAGTTCAAGCTTGACAGCAACTGTACCGGAGGGAGAAGATCTATGTTCAGCCACTTTGTCTGAACTGAGAACTTTCAGAAAGGAAAAGCAACAAGAAACTGACTACAGTGACAAATATAGTAAAAGAATGGTCAAAAACCACGTTAGCCTGGTAGAGGATGCTCTGAACGCCTACTAGACTATCTGCTACAGTGCTGCAGGTTACTGGAGGAAGGATTTGAGGGACTGGAAGACTACACGAGAAGGAACAACATACAATTGTATGCCTGGAACGAGTATAACGATCCATGCAGCAGAAACCAAGGGACCAACTCACCCGTAAGATTATTCATCCTGAAGTTTCTAACCTTCTTGACTAAACACCGGGTGATCACAAAGGCACTGAATCTAAAAAATCTGCATTTCAAACGGAAGGAGATCTCAATGGACTACGACTACTCGCAATCACTACAGAAGAGGAGACGAGCATACAACAAGATTAAAAAAAACAACTTAAGGAGGAACACATGAAGTTCCAAAAGCAGCGAAACAATCTTTCAACCCAGACTGTTGAACGACTGCTGCCACTTGAATTTCAACAGCAATCTCAGAGGAAGAAAGATTGGAAAATAACTTCATAGAAAGAAAAGGCAAACGTAGGTGGATGCAGGGATCACGGATGAACCAGAGAGTGATACAGGTTCTGAAGGAGCTACGCAAATCAGGAGATCAATGACTAAACACACGGTGAGCAGAAACAATTGGCTTTGACTTATTTGATTGCCTATATACTGCTGAGATCAATAACTAACTGAACTGGACTCAGAATGATAGAGTAATACCTGATGGGACCAATAAGGACTTTTTGTAAAACTTCAAGTTCATTGTTATGGTGATGCTGAATAATTGGTGACAGATATTCTATCAGCTATCAGAAATAGAAAATGGTGCCATATACTGCTGCAAAATTTTATGTTAACCATATAATGATATAATTTGTCTACCTGGTGTAGCCCAAACCTCATTTCTTTAATTTTAGTATATATTTAAGTATAATTCAAGTATAGAGTAATAAAATACGTAATCAAACGTACATACATAAAACAGTACTTCTGAGTATTCACTTCCATTAAATGTCCAATCATAATGACACCATTCATATTAGCAGATCAACTCAACACACTCTGGAAACTGAGGTACCAGTTATGCTACTGGTGCTTTTTTTCTTCATATTTTTACATTCACTTCCTTTGTATTAGGGTGGCAGCAGTCTCAAAGACAGATCAAAAACCTGCTTAAGTAAAATCAAAACTATCTGCTGGCTAAATACCATTAAATGATCACGGAGTGTGCTCAAATTTATTTCGAATCAATTCAATTCAGAGAGGCTTTGTTAATCAATGAATGCTACATCAAGGACACACATTTTTTAACAGATACTTTTTTGGCACAACAGCCTCAGTGTCTACAGATTTACAGATGTGTCTATTAGCAGAGACCTTGGGGACGAATGAGAGCAGACAAAATATGAATAATCTCCAGCACAGACACTAACGGCTGCAATGACTGATTACGTTCACACGCTCTTGCTGCTTAGTGAATAAATCACTGTCGAGGATGTGAGAGAGGATTTCACTGCGTTCTCCATTTGAAGGGTTACTGACTCAATCTCTTCCCCATTGTTAACCTTGGTGCTGATCAGATGAACAGAAGAGGCCTGTCAGTGAGCCACTTCACGCCAAAATGGCCTGTCAGTCAGCCTCACAGCGGAACACAAAGACTCACAACGGTTGCCCCAAAATGGCCGCTGTCGGTCCGTTTTTTTTTGGGGGGGGATGATTTATCTCAGCCACTGCCTGTTTAGGCAACATGATAATTGCACCTGTCCCTCATTGGCCGAGACAGATTAGGTTAACGAGGTTAAAGCCCATTGGCCCTGGGCAAAAATGAAAGCCAATGAGATTAGAATTGAGTGCATGGGAAAAGTGATCTACCCTTCTCTTGAAAGGAGAGAGGGTTTCGGCCTATAATAGCGCCGCTGTGGTTGCAATGGAGTCCCACTTCTTGGTGCTTAAGCTGAAAAGGCTAGACTGGACTGCCCTTAATTACTATGAACTTATTGATTAGTTCAAGAGTACTGAGCCCCATAAAACTTAAGCATCATATGCTCTGTGATACGTACACGACTGCAGTGAAAATGTTTTGTTCTGATAGTCTACATTATGTGAAAGAAACAACACAATTTAGGCTGCCAAATGTGTTTGCAAAATCCTGCTTAAAAAAAAAACAGCAGTCAGGAGCCCAAATGAACACTATAACATTCCTCCTGTTCATACGGACCATCAGAAGCCTTCATAATCTACTTACAATGTAAGAGACGGGGGACAAAATCCACAGTCTGTGCAAAAAATGAGTCACATCAAGTAAATATCTTTCAACATTACCGTTTTGTTAGTGCCAATGTCCCTCTTTTTGTTATATATTGTTCCTACTCTACTTAATAGCCAGTATAAACAGGAGGAAACCTCTGTCAGTGTTCAGATGGGCAACTGACTGTTTTTTTAAGATGGAGTGTGAACCTATCCTGTAAAGGGAGAGTTCATCCACTTATTCACTAGCCACTTAAATGGTTTTAGTTTCATTTGTTGAGGTTTTGAGATCAAGTTCAATTGCTTCATGGCAAAATATATTCTGATGTCTGACAGGAAATCTGAGCGCAGAGTGTTAGGTTCAAACGTAGCAGCGAAATACTAAACTCTGTCCACTACAGCAGAGACAAAGCGCTCTGTCAAGGGGAATTTGGACTTAATGTAGCACCTTTCTCTGGCTGTAGTGTCCTCCATCCCCACCAGTCACACAATTATGAAACGTTTACTAAAGTCCTGTTTGTGCTCTGGATTCTAGTGCCATTTAGGACCACCAACTGCATAATAAAGTGCCCTGTTGAGTTTCCTTTTGAACAAATATGTCGGTGTTCCTCACCAAAACACTTTCTGTGTTATCCTTCAATGCCTTATTAAAGGCCTGGAAGGCATTTCTATTTGCCCTCTACATTTCTTGGCATTTTACCACCACCAATTAGTGTTTCTTCATTTCTTTAATGTAGCTTAAAATAATAATGAAACATTTTGGGAAATGTTTGTTCACTTTTTTGCCAAGAATAAAATGAGAAGATCAATATCACTCTATTGCTTGTATGCTAACAAGACGCAGGAAGCAGCATCCGGCCGACAAATGGTGCAACAACAGGTCATTGTTGTGTTCCAGCTAAAAATGAAGCCAGCAGCTTGTTGTTAGTTTATAGCACAACACTGGAAACAGAAAGAAACAGCTAGCGTGGTTTTGTACAAAGACTTGTACAAAAATCCCATACCAGATATTCATAAAATCACTAATTAACACAATATAACTGTTTAATCCCTAGGCTACAAAACGTAAGTGTAAAGTGTAAAATTGACACATTGTGGTTTTATGGTCATTTGCATGCAGGACTACTTCTTTGTGGTTGCTGGGCAAACGACGGAGCTAAGTTTATTGGCTGCTGGATTTAGCTTCATGCAGTATTTAGCGTACAGACGTGAGCGTGGTTTTAATATTCTCGTTTTTTTCTTTCTGGGCAAGAAAATGGAAAGCTCAAGTTCAAGTTCAGTGCAGTTTTGAGCAGCACATTCAGTTGCATCGTAATGACAATCATTTGCACAAACGGACCCTTTAAATAGGCAGCTTGAAACTACACAGGCATGTTTGTATGGGTGATAAAAAATAAGCGGTGATACCTCTACCAAAATGAATTATGAGCCTACAACTAATAACATCTCTGCCAATATAGTAGTCCACTAACTCTCTGTCTCAACCCACCTCACTGTTGGACAGCTGGTACCAGGGCTGCTTCCCATAGGTGAAAATCTCCCAAAGGACCACGCCGAAGCTCCAGATGTCGCTCTCCGTGGTGAACTTCCTGTACATGATGCTCTCCGGAGGCATCCAGCGGATTGGCAGCATGGTGCGTCCACCCACCTGAGTAGGAAAACATGGTAATGTTTGCTAAAGTTACATCCAATATATTTAAATATGCAAGGAAATATAAAGCATTTTCTTTGTGGATAGAATTAAGCATAAATACCATAATTTAGTAACATGGACATTTTTTATTTAAAATAGAAAAGCCACTAAATTCAGTTTGTGTAATCTCTTTAGCTTGTAATTTTTGATAACTTTGTGGTTCTCAAAGCTGTTTGTGGTCTATCATCAAGTCCTTGACACTTTTTCAGTGACACATGAAGAGGGGAATAAATCTTTGAGTGTAAACTCAACAAGTGTGAGAGTTAAATGATGCTGGAAAAGAAACAACCTCTGCTAAATAGATTTAGGTGATTAGGCCTTTTCAATGTCAAATCCCACAAAAGCTTTTCAAACTGAAACATGAGCAACCTTAGTATGAATTCATCAGTTTGAAATACAGACGCATACTGGAGTACACCACAGTCTCATAGGTTACTGCAATTCAGACAGCCCTGATCTAGTAATAAAGTCTACTCTATCTATTTCGGATTTCCATTAAATGATAGATTCTCATTATTTCTCATGTCCATATACACATTGAAACAGGTTTTCCTTGCTGTAATCATTCCTCATATTCATACTGGACATTAAGAAATCCCTTTCTAACATCTTTCAATGGAAGTGTTTCCAAAGTTTCCAAAGTGCACATATTATTAGGCTCCAGCAGTCTGAATTAATCAGATTAAGTGTGTATCTTTTACTATTATAGTCTTTTTAGTACAATATTCCCTTTTTTTTGTTCCACCAGTCATTGTTTAATTTTTAATATAATGAAAAAAAGTTTTAATTCAGTCCCTTACAGATACTTTTCTATTTATTTTTGTTTCAGTTATTTAACTGTATTTAAATTTTGATGATTTTCTAGACATTTTAGAAATGATTTTTCCTGTGTTGAGCTGTGGTGAAGGGATGGTAAAAACAGGGAATTTGGTACTGAAAAGACTGAAAAGAAGTGATTCAAAATAATCATAGTAACTTCAGATAAACATCAGACTGTGTTTTTGCATTTGGTGTCTTTGAACGAGGACTGTAGATTTTGTCCCCCATCACTTACATCGCAAGTGAATTATAAGGAGATCTCTTATCAGCCAATATTGACAGAAAAGATAACAACAAAAACTGAACAAAATGTTTACCTATCCTTTAAGTTTCAAAAAATTGAGCAACTACCTTTATATAGCAATACTAGCCGATAGCTTTAACTGAAAACTAAATTGGGTGTTTTGTAGAGAAAGGTCATCGTAGAGTTAGACTCTGGGGGATTTTTTGATAAAACTTGACCTTAAAACAGCTAACACTACACATCTTCAATAATGAGATGGATGGAAAGCCTGACTTTAAAAAAATGAATGAAGGGTAAAATGCAGTTTGGACTATAGCTCACACCTCCAAGCTTTTTCTTTATAGGATCTTCACTGATACTGCATGACCAAGATGAATATGAGCAGTTACAGGTAAAGGAATTACATTCATTATCATTATTAAAATACCCTTAATTCCAGCTGATTTTTGCTCACTGGGTATTATGAGCCAAAATCAACCAATCACTTACATTTTTCAACAGGATTAATGTTTCAGTAGAGAGTAATCCACAAAGAAAACTGTTCTGTGAAAGTCTTGGGAATATGTAGATAGTTTTTGGAAATACATGGTTTTTTTTTGAGTGTTTTGAGCACCACCTCCATTGTATTAGGGTGGCAACATAAATCTCAGAGACTGATATCTTAAAGTCTGGGCAAGCAGAACCAAAACAACAATCTGATATACGACACTAGCAGCAAGTTGTAAAATGCATTTTTTTGTAATTTGGGTGAAACAACCCCTTTAAACCACAATCAAATAAATAAAAAAATTAAAAAAACTCCACCCTGAACCAAAACACTTTACATTCTTTCGTCTTTTTCAACTTCTTACCCGATAGTAATCTGTGCTGTAGATGTCTCTCGACATGCCAAAGTCTCCGATTTTGACCACCAGGCCCTCTCCCACCAGACAGTTGCGGGTTGCCAGGTCACGGTGGACAAAGTGCAGCGATGCCAGGTAGACCATGCCCGAAGCAATCTGGGAAGCAATGTGCAGCATCTGAGGCAGAGTGAGCTCACCCAGCGGGGGCATCTTCGTCTCCTCGAGGATACGAGCGTCAGGGCCGTGAGCTCTGCAGGTGACACGCAAGCAACATATGGTTGTTTTTTATTTTTCCCAGATTATTTTATTGGTATTTCTGCTTTATTAGACAGTTGATAGTGAAGAAATACGAGCCACTGAACCCCAGTCATTGCAGTTTCCCCCTGATGTTTTTATTACAGAGAACATGTCAGTGTGGTGTGATCTATTTTTCCCCCCAGATAGTGTATTGGTATTTCTGCTTTATTATACAATTGATAGTGAAGAAATAAGAGACAAGAGGGGGACAATTGGTTTTATTTCTGCTAATAAACTGCCATCAGGGCAGTTTGTGGTACTTCTGGGTAACACATAATGTCATGGGTGATTAAGTATGTTATTAGGTTTATTTTTCAGCTTGTGCACAAAAACAACCATGGCAATATCTTACTTTTAATTCTTTATTTAGTTGAATTGGTTGTGAGCACAGTCTTTGCTGCAAAAAACTATATATCTAAGTAAGCAGGTGAATTTCTTATTTAGATTTAACATAAAGATGGAGCCACAGAAAGGCAGATAACAGCGTTAAATGTTCTAAAAATGACACTTTTGTTGGAAATAGTTGAAAACAAGTTGAATGAGGCTTTTTAGCTGTATATAAAATGCTGTTTGTAATGTTTAAAAGGGTTTTGAGATCAGATGTGTTTACACTGGTCTTGCAGATCTAGTCATTTTTGCTCATCTCTGCTGGTAGAGCACAGAATATTTTACTTTTTTGAAGTGCAGTGGGATTATTATCATATAGACTGAATTGGTTTGGTCTTCTTCTACAAAGGGAGTTATATGAAGAGAAATATTTCCATTTGTAAAGAGCAGAACATGCTGGCTTTTGCTATTCTTCTCTGTTTCTATTGGCTGTTCAGATGAATCCAACGCTGGGATTGGTCTCCCAATATGTTGGTAACTATGGCATCAACCTTGGATGACCTGAAGGACAATGACCTCGGCATGCAATCTGCAGATTGGATATTTCTGATTCATATGAGATATTGAGAGCATTATAGACATGGTCAGCATGACCACGCCATAATAAAGCCATTTAACAATGATGGTAATAGAAAACATAAGGCTTGTAATACGCCTACAATTGATTTGCAATAATGCAATTCAGAGATGCAGAGCACACTGACTCCACTAACGTTTCACAGTTGTTCTTGTGGATCATAAACACCCACTCTCACGTCTAACTCCAGCCTAAATGAGCAGATCACTGATGATGTGTCTCCATCCATCCTAATATCTCTCCTCTCCACTTTGTCCCCTCCTTACAAAGGAAGTTGTCTATACAATCACTATTAGTTTAAAAGGCAGGTGGCAGGGTGGGAAAGCAGCTGCATTGTGGGGGCCCTCAGACATGTCACCCATTCTGTCTGCTGGAAATGCGATTTCCATCCATTCGTGAACATATATCTCAGGCAAAGTCTGTGTGCATGGATTTCCAATCTGTCTCCTGTAGAGGACACCTGGCAGACAGCATCCACTGCGTCTGCTCTAATAGTTTTTTTCAGATGGTTTCCCAGGTGCCAAGTGAGCTCTAATAGGTCAACACTGTCTCAGTCCTCAGTGGCTTCTCTAGCTGAATGATGATGTTTTCAAATTACAATTTAAATGATCAAAAGGACATATTTTAAATCTGTTCTGCTGCCATTTTATGTAACAATTCAAGATTTATTACTAAATTTGCACCATTACACTCTTCAGAATCACATCAATTCAGTATACAGTTAATGGAAATGTCTGCTTAAGCACTGGATCTGTTTTTTACTGCATCCATCAGTATTCAAATAACATCCTGCCACATTTGAATTTCACTCTGTTTGCTATTATTATTATATAAGAACATCCTGTGGATAATATCTGCCCTGTGCCTTAACATGCTGTAAAGTACATTTGCATATAATATGAAACCTGCTACATGATTTCTTTTCATTTCTAACTTAGCCAGCAGAGAATTTTTTCTATACATTTCACCGCAGCCTCTATTTTTCTGTGACATTAGGATGATGCGAATCATAGAGGAAGAAAAGGCAAGAGAAATTATGGGGTAAAGACAAGTAATTGCTGACATTTTAGCAAAAGACAGTGGATAATTTATCCTGGAATTCTGGTTTAAAGTCAGACATAAATAAGTTTCCTGAAATGCTGAATATCTTTAGTTGCATAGATCATTTAAACTCTGTGCAAAAAGGGCCTGATAGACGATGGTACCACTGAAGCTCACTCTGGCTTCGAGTCATTTATCCATATGTCCAGGATTGTTATTTGTTGAAGTATTAGCAGTTAAAAGCAAAGGATAGCCACAGTGTCTCGCTGTTAGTCACTGACCAAATTCACATTTTCTAATCGTTGGTGTTTCAGTGCTTTACTCAAAGACACTGACGGCTTTGAAGAAAGGATTGTTGAAGGAGAGCTGAAAAATGAGTCCCTGAGAGCTTTCTGGCATGAAAAAGGTGCTTCAAATATAGAAAACACAACAAAATAGAGGAACACACTTAAAATGAATACAACACAACCATATATAGAAATGCTGCAAGGCACATGAAGTTGCCATGAGACTAACGCTACAGATATTTGTCTGCAGTCTTACAGTTTCTGAATCTGAGAATCAATCTGTTAAAACTCAGATAATCATACATTGTTTGCTCAGGTTTCCAAACATTTAACTTGCAGCATTTTTCGTTATGTAGCATAATGTGTGTTGTCAGATTGGTGATTGTGATAATCAATTCTATCGTGTTTTATTTCTTTAACTTCTTTTTAAAAAAATGCTGCTTATGTGTTGTTGAATGAATTTGTTGTCATCTGCTCTGTGAATGTGTGTGTTTTTTTTTTTAAATTGCAGTGTGTTGAACTCTCGGGAACGCTGTACAAAGGGCCTAATTGAGATGACTGAAACAGCAAAAAAAGAGTGAATTCAGACAATGAGGCAATAATTGTTTGCAACGTTTTGATACTGGGACTTGAAAATAATAATGATAGAGGATGCTCCTTTTGATGTACAGTAAAGAATCCTCTTTTACAGAGTTATTCATAGAGTAACATATGCAGCATGTCAGTAAGTTGGCTGTGGACACCGGGATGGACAAATTGATGAATTAAATTTTTTCATCATGAGCATGTCTGCTACATACCGAAGAAAGCGGTTGAGGTCTCCATGTCTCATGTATTCAAACACCATGGCCAGAGGCTCTCCATCCGTGCAGACGCCGTAGAATCGCACGATATGTTGGTGTTGGAGCACCGTCAGCAGCTCCGCCTCCCTCTGGAAGTCCTGCCGGGTCGACTCGTTGGCGTCCTTCAGAGTCTGCCACACAAGGAGTGTACATTTACATAAATACTTTGGTTCCTGGTCTCACAGTTAAAGGAAATGCTTTAAATTAACAGCATTATAAGGAGTGTAATAATAGGAGATTATGTGATGTTCTGAGGTTTTTGTGTGTGTCATCGAGGTATTTGTGTGCTTCTTTGAGTAGGCCCAGAATGCTTTGTGATGCTCTTGCTTATGAGTGAGGATTTTTTGCAGTCAATGCATATGTATAGTTAATGGGATGATAAACCCGGGCAGAAGATTCATCGTCCGTTTTTATTTGCTGTGGTTTGCATTAAACCGTTGTAACAAGAGCCTCGTATTAAACAACCTGACTGACCTAAACAATGACATCTGACCTGAAACCCCAGGATGTAATTTCAGTATATGAAATATTTAAGTGCAGTCTAATTCCTTACTCCCTTACTCTATCATGGTGGGGTTATAATTTTGTAAGCCCTGCCAATAAAGAAGTTTTGGGTTGAACATCTCCGTCTTTGGATTTTCCTCGGCTGTGAAGGATATCTGCTTTTTTTTTGTTGCTTTTTTAAAAAAACATTTATTGATTGATTGATTTGAATCCTCCAAAAGGCCTCCTTTTTTTTCTTTCCTGTTTGTAGAATTTCATACAAGAGTGAAACTTTTTTCAAAAGCTAACTGTAACTTTTTATTATTTTAAAATAAAGTTGTTCTTCTGTCTCTTAAAATTTCACAGTGGTATTTTAACGCCTACTTGAGAAAAACTCTTTGCTACTAATTTATTATTTTGGCACTCTCCTCATGTTTATACTTCACACTTACAGCTGACGTGGTCTCATTAATGAACCTTAAAAAAGAATAAAAAACACATTAACAGTAGAAGCGCTTTGGAGAGGAGCCGTGAAAATCCACTCACCTTGATGGCGACCAGCATCTTGTCGCTGTCTGGGCTGAGGTTGGCACACTCTGCCAAGTAGACCTTGCCAAACGCTCCTTCACCGAGCTCCCACTTCAACACAATGTCCTGCCGTTTGATATGCTGGACACCTGATCAAGAAAAAAAGGGGGGGGGGTTGGGACATATGGGTGAAAACATCTATGGAAACTTGATCTTGTTGCAACCAAAAGTTAATTAGATTTGTTCACCACTTATTACATTAGTTTACTTTATTGTCCTCTCTGAAACTCATTCTGTGCTTTCTCTAATCTGCAGACAAACACAACAACTAGGAAACTAAACTTTTATGTGTGATAATGACAACCAACAACAAGAAAGGCACATATATTTCCCTGTGGATTTCGTAACAAACGATCAAACATCAACTGAGTGGAAACAAACTCAATACTCACACATGTCTTTGTCCTTGATGATGCCGCAGAAGTACTGTGGATTCTCTACGAAGCTGGATAAACCAGAGTCTTCATCCGAGGAAGGCGGGCTGTTTCCAAAATTCATGAAACGAAGCGACACAGCCAGGTCATCCTCAGTGCCCAAAACTGATGAACCTAATGAAATGGGGAGGGGCGTAAACAAGCAAAAATGAGAGATATGTAACATCTAATCAGTCTTCAACTACTTGTGATTGCACTGGAGAAAGAAGCAATTCTCTTTCTCCGCTACCAACTTGGTTGCACATTTCTTGGTACCATGGTGACAGATGATGACAAGCTCTAATAATCACCATCATCAACCATGCAGCAATCAGGCCACATTGAACTGACAAAAATGACCATATAGGAAGCCTGAATGGTTAGCAACCTTGACTACAGTGCGTATTAAAAGCCAAACAAGTGGGGCCCAAATTGTAAAACCCCACTCAGCAAGGCAAACCACAGAACCCCCAGAGTCCAACACGGTAGAAAATGGAACAACAAAGAGAGAGCACAGAGGCGATGGAGGGAAGGAAAGAGGGAGCAGGGTCCACTTAGGCAATCAGGCCCACTTAGGCACTTTGAGAGTGAGAAGGGTAGATGTGAGTTTGTATATGTGTGTTGGTGTGTGCTTGTGTGTGTGTTCGGGGGTGGGGTCCGAGTGGAGCTATATCACGTCTAGCTGTTCCTCCATCCATCCATCCATCCATCCATCCATCTTCTTTAATGGCCCACACCACGTGGCGGTGGCCAAGGGAGGTTTCTGCTGCTGTTCTCTTGCAGTAATTAAGGCACTTTAGCTCGGCCGACACAGCGGCTGCCTGTGTGCAAAGTTACAGCTCAGTGGAAATCCTATATTAGCCGGTCTCTCCTGTGCATTACCTTCTGAGAGCCTGACAGAACCATCTGTGATTTGAAACAATAATTTGGCAGAACGTTTGATTACGGCTCATTCAGGTTCGCATTCATTTTCAGATGTGTTTCTAGGCTGTGTAAGTGACATCTGTTGGGTTAGAAGTCTTTTATCAGACTAATACAGCTAGGAAATACAACAGACAGATATGGAAATTAAATTATATATGAGAGATACAGAAAGCCACATCAGTCGTTGGCTGCAATAATATTTTTCTCAAAAAGTCATTTTGACTCCAAACCAGTTGTTGAAAAATTATACAACAAACAAGATATAAAGTGTTAATTAGTGTGCTTTAGAGGTTCTTTTTCAATTAAGCTGATTTTTAAAAGTTTTGACAGAGCCAGACTATCTGTTTCTAGTCTTTATGCAAGCTAATTACCTCTTGGCTCTACCTTCATATTAAGAATTCAAACATAAAAGTGGTATCCATCTCCCCATCCACCCCTTTTCATCAATTAGCTGCTGTTTTATGCGTGCAGTAAATTGTGAGAACTTACGGTGAATACCAAACTTGGAGTGCTGGCCACATTTGTTAACAACCAAAACCATGATGAGAAGAAAAGCGCAGGCAAACAGAGCGAGACCCACGGCCACAGACACCTGTTCAAACAAAAACACAGAGGTTAGCGCCTACAGTTCAGTATACACACTGACAGCCGTTCCTGAAGTCGGAATGATGATGCATTCAGACGTACCACAAACACTCGACTCTCCAGGTTCTCTGTGACGTCCATGTCTGATTTATTTGTAGGAACTGAGGGGCAGGAATGAGATTTGTTAGAGGAAAATAACTCAAGGAAGGTGTCACATAAAGTTCTTACAGTGTTGAGGTGACATGCTGAGATTTTTAGGAAAGGAAAAAAAAATCAATCAAAGACTTACTTGGATCCACATCGAGGACTGGCATGAGGGGAGAGAGAGCACAAACATATTTCTGAGCACACAGTAAATAGATCCAAAGGGTAAAATACAAGGGTGTGCTGAGAAATGTGACAACTTATCAGACATCCACACTGCTGTTTTAATATGAAGTGATGATCTTGTACATGATGTAAATGATTCTTAAATACCACTTATTATTATAAACCGCATCACTTTAAAACTAAATCTTCAAACACAACTTTTTACTGTTGTTATCTATGTTATTTTATTTTTTCTTATCCTGTCTTTTTCATTTAATTTCATCCCATTTTATTGTATTCATCCTTGTTTTAAGGGTTTTAGTGTAGATGCTATGACTCTCTGCTTGTATGTTAAGCAATTTGTGTTGCATTTTTCCATGAATTGTGCTGCAGAGATAAAGTTTATTCTTATATTTTCTTATGATAGTATGCCACATGTTAAGATGTACAGAACATACAGTATGTCTGTGTACAATGTAGAGTTGATTCAGTTCAAAATCCAAGGACAATAATGCTTCTTGTACACCCTATAGCAATATTCATAGTAGGTACAGTACATTTATGGCCATTATCACAGTGTATATTCAATACATATACATATCACACATATAAGAAATAATATGCTGACCTTAGTTCAACATAATCTGTTGAATTTGTTGAATCTCATTGAATATAATCTGATGAACATAATTTTGGCTCGAAAATTGCATTTATTTACTTATACTTTTTGAACTTTAAGACATGCAAAGACCAGCTGAGTCCCAAAATATATATAACTCTAGACCTGGAAATGTGCTCTGTGTGAAATGTGTTGTTGTGAGTCAGGCCTGATTTTACTTTAGTGGGCACAAGAATAGTAACTAATTTTTTATTGTGCGTAACTAAATGCGAAGTGTTATTATGAAATTTCAAGTGATGACTGTTATGGCATTCTGCTCGGAAAAAGAAAAAAACAACAACACTGCAACTACAAAACAATGTCAGGAACTGAACCTGGAATTATCCCCTCAGGATCAAACGGGTCGAAGGGATTATCCATAAACATCCCGGTGGCAGTGGCCTCATCATTTCCCAGTTTGTTCCGCACAATCAGAGTGTAGTTGCCGTTGTTGATGTGGGTGGGCTTGTTGAGGAAGAGACAACCATGCTTCACTGATCCGTCAGCTGAGTCAGGGATGAGCTGGGTGTATGTGTATTTGCTCTCCTTGAGCTCCTGCTGATTATACAGCCAGGTGATGCCTGGATCAGGATTGCCGTCCACTGCAAAGGGGAAACACCAGTGGTGCTGCGGCTCTGCGTTTCTCAGGAAGAGGATTTTGGCTGGAACTGTGGTGAGATGACAGATTTGGAAGTCACAGGTGGTTAGAGGAGGGATATAGTAGCTCCTTACTTGGTATTTTAAAAACAGGAAATTCAGCAAAGAAAATGAAGACTTGGAAGACCCAGAAGCAAGAAGAAACAGCTGCCCTAGCTCTGTCCAGTTACAACTCCTCTAGAGTCTTATTTAATTCTCAGCAAGAAAGCAATCAAGCAATTAATCATACTTTACCTATGAATAAAATAATTATAGAGAAACCTTTGAATCCACAGGTTTATATGCCATGATTTTATGCTGAATCTGCATCTTGATCATGTTTTATGCAAAGTCAACGGCTGGTCAAGTGCGCTAAAGGTTCTCATGGAGTTTCCATGAATCAATGTTCTCCATCTGCACTGCAAACCTGTGCTGACCTACTATGAATAATGAATCCTGGTCGTTGTGTGCCCCTGACCACAAAAGCTACCTGGAAGCTCCACTGGACATGAAGTTACAGGAAATGGCCTCGTTTACATCGAACGGGACTCTCTCAAGTGCAAAGATCCCTCATTTTGTATGGGCCACTCTGCTGCTCTTAACCCGTGACCCAGCCTCAGAAAAGTGCTGTGCTAAGGGGATACTAAGGCATTTTGTCTCTTTGCTCTGAGAAGTCTTGACTCAGAGCTCTCTGAAGTCTGTTACACTTAGTGAAAATTAGCACTATTTATCACATTTAACTAATCATCTATTCACTGCAGGGGTTAAAAGGAGAGCTAGAATTATATTTAATGAGCCTGCCAGTTCTCAGACCTCATTGCAGAGTTAAACAATGAACAATTTGGCAAATACACAAAAGGAATTGTGGTATTATTAGAGAGGCAGATTCATGGTTAACCCTGTGGATATTAATACAACTTTTTTTTTCTGAGTTCACCTTTTAACTTTAAAGATATAAAAAAAAAAAACATTTGCAAAAACAAAAAAAGTGATTTAGAAGAAGCACGTTGTTAGTCTTCCATGGGAAGGAAGCCACACAAGTACTGAGAATCAATGGCACAGAGAGCCACTCAGCTGTAAACACCCACTGTTCTAGGAGGTAATTAAGAGTAATTAAAGGACTAGTGGTTAACGAGTGTCCGTCCACCAGGGGGGCTGATGTTGATAGATTAGCTGCACTAACGCATTTACAGACTGCCAATCACTGCGGATGAAGCGGTTTTCCGGAGTAGGAGGGAAAAGTCCATTAGCACAGGCTTAAATCAGATCTTAGCACAGTTATCAGCCCCATTTTCCTGATGTTCATTATCTGTCCCTTGATGCTCGTACGTTTGGCCTCAGCTGATTGGCGCCCCCGCTCTTTTTGGCTTTATTTTCTAATGAGCGTCACTGAGTTGGTGATATATGATATTGTTTGGGGCAGTATTTTCAGTAATGTATCACTAATGCATCTGACTCTGTTTTCTGTGGAACCACTGGATGCTGTCATTTCTCAGTGTTCTTCAACTTTCAGAGGCGCTAATGTGTCTGAAATGAGAAAATAACTGTCAGTCTCCTGGGTCAAACTGCAACTGTAATTTAGAAGTACAGTGTATATGAGGTGAAGGAGTTCTTTAAGAGGGAGGAAGTAAGTTCACTCTCCTTTGTCCTCTCATTTCTCATTGTATGTCTGCATTAAATGGGAAGCCATACCTGCCGCACTTCACTCATATTATTTTAACACTTCTCAACAGTTGCCAAAGTGAGTGGCAGATGACAAAGAGCTCCATTAGAGGAGGCATGGTGGGAACATACTCATATTTGTAGAAGGGGCATTTAAAAGGAATCGGCACAGTGCATTTTTCTTTTCTCTGCCTGTCCACCCTGCCTGCACTAGAAAAATGGCCCCAGTGTGCTCTGGCCCTAATCTCCATTAAGCCCGACGACTTGTATTGAGCCTGTGAATGTTCCAGAGTGTGGTTTTATTGTGCAGACACTTACACTCAATGTCCAATTGCACCATGTCCTCCCCGGGCCCAGCTTGGTTCTCGGCCTCACACGTCAGATTGTACAGGTTGTCACTGGAGGAAACGTCAGTGAGGTAAACGACCAGATCTACTGTGGAGCCCGAGGTTTTCTTCTGCAGTGGCCGAAAGTGCACATAAAGCACAGAGGAGGTTAATACAGCCAATTCAGAACTATGTATGGATCACTTAGAGGTATACAGGTTTGAAAGATGAAATGGAAGCCAATTTACTGTACTTTTGATCAATCAGTGGTGTACTGAACCCAACTGAACTTTATTTATGTCACTTTAAGAACTGCACAGTTGATCTAAAGAGCTTTACAGCACAGAAAAGAGAGAAAAGTGGAACAGAAAAACGGTAAATTATAAAAGAGAGAGTGAAAGTACATTTTTAAGCTGAATCTTGAAAGTGAGATCACTAAGATAACCAAGACGACAAACAAGAATTAACACTTAAATCAACCAAAAGGAAGATAAGGGATTAAGGATTTTTTTGGGTATGTCTGTTAATAGTGTGACTATAGACCAAACATACTCATAGTCACTACCCTGTAGCTTTACAAATTTTCATTGGAGAAGATTGGGATAATCCCTGGTTACTGGTGAATGGGACCATTTTCGGTCAATATTAGCACTCAAAGAGTTATTTTGAACCCAGCTTAAGCGCATGTTGATGGGTGGAGCCGCCAGCAAGTTTGGCTTCAGCACCAGCTGAGCAGTTAGGAGACTGCCAGCCAGAGGGAGAGCATTCGCCAGGCAGGACCAAAAAGCAAAGTGTGAGAGGCCACAATGAAGCCCCAAAGGACTTTTCAGCAAAGGACTTTTCAGCAGAGAAGTGGGTAACGTTGCACCAAACTCCATTGAAAAAAAAAAGTGATGGCGATGGATCACTTTTTAATTAGTTAATTAAGTTATTTATACTGAAACAAGCCCACATTTACTTACAAGGTATGTGCCGAATTTAACAGTGGCTCCTGATGTTACCTCATTTTTAAAATATCATCCATATTGCTTGACTGCAAGGCTTATTTTAAATTGTGTGTTTTTATACAGGAGTTTGGTATGAGTCAAAAGATGTGGCTGTGATAATGGAAGTGAAGGAACATGTCATCCAGTGCAAAGGTGTGACTCACTGATGTTTTTAATAGTTTATGGACCAAATGGAGGTTTATGGCACAGCAGCATCTGGTCACACTTGCAATGTAGGATAAAGAGGTTTTTGTACTTTCAATGGATTTTTTGACAATAAGAAAAAATACAGAATATCACCACACTAAACTTGTAATAATACCAAAATATGCAAGACATGAGGGTGGGGATGGTTTTTTTTCCCAAGTCAGACAAAACAGAGAAAAGTGTTGTTGAGTTTGAAAAAAACAGAGTTGTTTAAAGCTGGATTTCAGTGGCTAGCTTATCATTTAACTTCTGAATTAAAATCCTACTTTTGCGATTGCTTGGAGCTGGAGCTTCAATGACATGATTACATAGATTTATTTATTTTTGCTACATATCATGATTGTTTAATGATTTTTACAAACCATTACCTCGGTGGAGAAGCGAGAGTAGAGCTCATTCGTTCGCCATCTCACTTCGGGAGTGGGACTTCCTGTCACATGACACTCAAAAGTCAGGTTGCCTCCTTGCTCAATCTTGTTGTTGGAGGGGAGAATAGTTACCTCAGGCAGACCTGAGCACAGCAGAGGAGACAGCATGAGCGCAAAGCAATAAGCACAGTTTGCCAATGTGATGGTGATGACTGTAGAGATGAGCTTTTTTTAGCAGCTCAGAGAAAAAGCACAGAGCCAAAAACTCTCTTATATGTTTCCTGGCAACAAGATGTATGAGATTAAAGCAACAACGCTGACCCACTTTCTTTGGTTCATCTTAGTTGCTTGGAAAAATGAAATGCATTCAATGATGACCATTTATTTTAGCAACAACCCAGCAATGGGTCATTAGTGAGATTTGGCCTACTCAGCTCACTGCACCTGCTTGTTCTAGACATGTATATGCAGACAAGAAATGCTTTTTTTCTTCCCATTTCAAGCCAATTGGATTGAGCTGCATCATTTCATATATTCATCACACTCCAGTACACTATGAGAACGACACTTACTTTGATTTGTGTCGGATAAGATTTTTAAATTCTATCTATTCCTTCTACCTCATTGAAAAATCTATAATCTTTAAAAGATGTCTCTTACTTGGCTGGAAAAGGTCAATTTTCAGTTTATGTGTGCTGAAGTTTTCATGTTTCCATATCACATTTATGAAGGTTGAATACTGGCTCCTCACTAATTGTACTTCACACTGTTAACTTTTGCACAAACCTGCACAGCTCAATTATTTTTTTAAAAACATACTTATTCTTATAACAGTTTTTACACATCTTCTATTGTTAATCTGTCACTACATGTTTCTTGTATTTCTCACTACTTGCCTGTGATTTGTCCTCACACAGTGTTTATTGTTATGCATCATCAGACCAAAGCATATTCCCTGTATGTGAAAACTTATTTGGCACTAAACCTGATTCTGATTCTGATTCAAGATGTTATAAATCATGCTCGTATGTGAACACATTTAAGTCAGATTTAAGGTGAGCACTGAGAAACTTTCGCCCTTCAGAAGATTTGAAAACAGCCTTTCAGTGTCGAACTCTGCCCATAAATCATTCTGCACACTGAAGAAGTAACAATAGGCAAAACAATTTTACTGGAGTAGATTTTTTTATATATTAATAAATCATCTTTTGATCCCTTATGTCACATTTTGCACATCTTTTTGCAAACATAAATGACTAATAACAATATATAAATTCACAATATCAAAACGAAAGCCACACTCACTGCAGTTATCTATCACCAAAGAGTTGAGGGGTACTTCCTGGTCATTGGAGATACAAAACAACATTTGGTTGTCCAGGTCACCGCGTTCACTACGCTGCCACTGCTGGAGCCAGTGGAGGTCACATGAGCAAACGAGAGGGTTGTCCCGCAAAACCCTGAGAAATAAGGTGTAAAATAAACATCATTGACTGCAAATTCAAACATTGTAAATACGATATTTATAGAGAAATGAGAAAATACGTTTATTTATCATGACTATCTTAAAAAATTATGACATTTTTCCTCATCTTTGAAAACCTCAATGAGCCAAAACCAGTGAAAAAGTGTTGCTGCCATAAAAAACACAACACAGAAAGGCCAACAAATACTTAGACTATACTTAGTTTCTTTTGTAATGTTTTAGCTTGCTATCTTTGTACCTTAAAGTAAGTGCACATCATAATGTCTTAATAATGTCTTTCTCTCTGCAAATATCTCCCTGGTATGTCCTAAATTAAAGTTAAAAAAACATATTTGCCCTTGGTGAAAAAAACTGCAGTATTTGGTGATGAAATATGGATATCAAAGTATGTTTTGTATATTATAGTTTATAGTATAGTATAGTTTTGGGCCTAGATTGTCCAAATTCAGACCAACCATATGTCTATATATATATATATATATATATATATAGACGTATGGTTGGTATATATATATATAAACACTGAACCCTTAACACTGATGTCTGTAAAGTGGTTTGTGTTGAATCTCGTGCACAGATCATCTCTTCTAAAGAGTCTCCAAGCTGCAGATCTACTTGTTGAAGTTTGTCACTAAGGGCATTTTCAAACCTATTATTTGCTCTGATATGAATCAGTGAATGGTAAACCTGTTGTGCTCTAGTGAACCAAAATGCATCACACAACCAACCTAAGTATGTGTCTGGAGCAAGACTGAGAACAGTAAAACTAAGAGAAGCTTCTGAAGAAAATCCTCTCACCAAATATCAATGTAACGTACTTCATTGTTCTTCATTGTTAGTCTAGCAACTCTTGATTTTGATCATTCATATACCAGTATGCAAAGTGAACCTGGCTACAGGAATCATTCAGCTCAAACTTGCACCGTACGCCTAGTAGTTTGGTCAGATTGAGGTCAGATCACTTCCCCGCCACAAATTAAGCGCTCAAGAATTCATTTGTGACCAGAATGAGACAACTTCATTAACTGGGTTGTTTTGGTCCTCACCAGAGTATGATCACTTAGTTCAGATCTGCCTAAAAGAATCATACCAAGGGGGGAAGATGAACCAGAGCCCAATTTAACCGGACTAAACAATGCAGGTTTCAAAATGCCCTTAGTTTAAATACTTTATTTTTTAAAGTTTAAATTTCTTCTGATCCTTTCTTTGACTTAGAGAAGAAAATCTGTAACTCCCTCCTCCTAAAACTCAAAATAATATATAATAGGGTTGAACGGGTACAACTTCTTGAATCTATTACCAAAAAGAAAAGAGAGAATCGACTATTGTGAGATTGTTTATTCCCTTACGGCCAGTCTGACCTCATGGAAATTTATACTTTTTTAATGAAATGATTAACACCATTCTGAATTTAGAAGAACTCACAGGTTCAGCAGAGGCAGAGAATGAAACACCCTCCAGGAAATGTGTTCCAGATAGTTTGATGCCAGATTCCTATGAGACAAAAAGAGAAGACACAATGCACAATCAACAAGACTTGCTTTGCTATATGTAACAACAGTAATTTAACCTGCGCTGTACTGAGCTCAGGAAAGCTTTTACATGTGGTACGTTTTCTTTGCCGACATTTTACCTTTACAAGTGGCACAAAAGCAGCATTTCTTAAAGGAAGGAACTCCCTGAACAAAGAGATTTGTTGAAACTTGTTGATTCACTCCCTCATATACACAATGAGGCAACTGTACCGTGGCAATGTAGTTGATGTCTTGCCATCCAACCATCTGCTCAAGTGTTATTTTGAGAGAGTACAACACTTTCAGCCTAAATAAATAAAATATTCAAGTAAAACATTTTCTTTTCATTGTTGCAGTCCAGTCCTGTTCTGCAGTTGAGTCACGCTGTGATTTGATTGCTCACTTTCAGAATAATGCGTACCTGCTTTGAATCACTCTCTGTGGAAAACGTTAATGCATCCAAATGGGTTCTGATCAATTACCTTGGCAAGTATTTCACACAGCTAGCCACATTCACAAACACCTTCAGCACACCTCTCAGTGTCTGCTTAGTGTTCAGTACATTAGGTGATTAGTCCAGAGTGACAAACATTTCTTGGAAGAAGGACACAACAAAGACGGCTACACAAACTAAAATACTCCACAGAATTACATTTGCAGGAAAAGTTTGTCACTTACTATAGAAACTTTTAGTTTTCATGTAGTATACAAGTTCAACCACTTTGTTCCAGATGGAAATATCTCAACAAATACTGGATGGATTGCCTTGACATTTTTACAACATGCAGAATAGTCAAGGTGATATATTTGACTTTTAGTGAAATATCTTTTGGGTAGATTCACATGAAATTTGGTACAGATATATATGTCTGACTTTTCCTCTACCGCCACCAACACGTCAAAGTTTGCCAGATGGCTCGACAGAGTGACTTCATAACCATGAAGTCTGCATGTGCTTTTGTGTGAAGTGTCTCAATAACCACTGTGAAACAAAAATCCCCCCAAAATACAATATAAATATATATATATCCCTGATTAAGGCATTTTAAGATAAATTAAGGGGTAGTTTTTATGGTTTTTGGTCTATTTTGAGGTTTCTTTTTTACCCCTTAAAATCCCATTAATTGATCAATTAATCGTCCCCTTAAAACTCATGAATACATAGTTTGATTCCACATTTATTAATGGGTAAACTGTTGGATGGGTAACCATGAAATTTGATACACATATTCATCCACCAACACACACGAACATACCCCATTAAGACAAATTCCCTTCAGTCTCATCTGAACTTTGTCTTTTGTGCTAATTAGCAATTTTACCAGGCTAGCATCCTCAACAAAGATGGTGGACTTTACATCACATTATACTTGCTTAATGTCATCATGCTAGCATTGTGACTGTGAGCAAATGGAGAAAATGCAAACATGGGAATAATGATATCCTACTTCAAATTCTGTATGTCAGGCTATTAGATAAATGCTAAATATCCCCCTGTCAATCCTCTCAGGCCACTAAAGTATCATCACAGCAGCTCTCAAATGATCTTTGGAGAGCAGAGGAACCAAGCTGTAAATAAAACTCCCTCAGAAGATGACAAAAAAGCCACACAGGGGAGAGTGCGCACATGGAAGCCAATATATATTCAATCTGGTAGGGCCAAGGGTTCAAATATTTGTTTTCCTTGCTCCCAAAAGTTCATGTCAGATGGGCTAGCCATTGGGGCTTATCCATTACCAGTTCGATTCCTCCTCGGCCCCACAGGGGGACAGTAGAGACAGGAATACCATGTCATTCTCCTTTAGCTGTTCTTAAAACTCAAAGTATTTTTGTGTAAGGCAGCTGAACTCCAGGAGGTTTGTGGATGAAGTCGAGAGCGGGAGAGGAAGGAAAGCTGACTTAGCCTTCCTGTTGACTGCTTAGTTTAGTTAAAGTCAGTCCCTCTTAATCTCAGAAATACATCTGTCACACAGAAGCCCCTATACTACACCCAACCCCAGCCCACCCTCTCCCCCCACAGTGAAATATTGATTATGTGATAATGGACCCTTAGTGGAGTGTATTTATTATGCATCAGTTGTCGATAATCCGCCAAAGTGAGCGAGTAAAAGGTGACTGGTGGATGTCTTCTCCAATTTCTCGAGCTCGCCCGCGCCTACCTCACCATCCACCCACCCCCCAATCTCTGGTCCACAAAACCTGCCTGTCTTTCAGATAAACATCGGACATGTCGCACACGCTCAGTAAAACCATGAGGACAAGATGGTTGCGGTGAGGGTCAGCTGGTGATAATTAGACTGATTTGATGGTACCAATAGATAAGTCTTCATGGTATTATTTATCTTCAGGCCTGGACTGTAAGACCAAACTGTTCATAAATGTAAAGACCAAAGAGAGACATGATGGATACAATTTTGAAAATAGTCAAAAGGTTTAATGCTGCCTTGTTTTATAGAGGATCATTTTAAAAAAGTAGGTGGTGACTAAGGGATATGTTTCTATGATACAGTAAGCTACATATTTGAAACAACTAGCAGAAAATTAAATTGTGTTGTTGTTTTTTTGTCAGCGACTCTGCAACTAAAGAATATTTTCACAAACAGATGATGTGTAAGTTAATTTTTCAATTAATCATTGATTGTTCAGTCATAAAAATGTGAAGCATGGCAACTACAATTACCTAGAGCCCAAGATGATGTCCTGTTTTGCTTGACCAGCAATCCAAAACCCAAAGGTATTAAATTTAGAGTGATATAAAACAGAGAAAAGCCGCAATTCCACATACAGTATAAGAAATGCTTTGACCAATTACCCTATATTACTATAAACTGTAAATAACTTTCTAATTGAAACTAATTGTTTCTATCCCAAAATGACTTGAAGTATGTTACATTTGTCCAAACTTGCTTGCATTTATTATGGATGGACTGCTGGATATAAGAATGTTTCAAATATATATATATAACAACTATAACATAAATCATTTGACAGCTAATTTATCTATAGTAGTTTTAATACTGTAAACTATAAATGTACGAGTTCTGTGGATGACTAAAGCACCTGAGCAGCTGTGATTTTGAGACATGAAGCCCTCATCTCATGTGACGTGCAACACGAGCACTAACTGACAGCGACAAATAGGCTGACCCACACACACAGGTCAAAACATGACAGGGGGAAGACAATCCTCATGTAACAAACAAAGACACTTACACATACTGCAGCTTGGAGTTGGACAGGAAGGCATTGGCAGAGATGAACCTTAGCTTGCACGATGTGACAGTGCTGGAGAGAGAGAGGAGAAAGCGCAATAAAACCACCGAAATAAAACACAGTTTGTGTTTCCAGAAATGACACATTATAATGTTTTGTTAAGCTGAAGTTTGAACATGATTTCATGATGAGTCAGCCCCCTCAGCTCCAGTTAAATGGACTCTTAATGCTAAGAATTCAATAATATTTTAGATGTAGCATGCCTCCACTCTTCGGCAACAGTTTGGAGAAGGTCTTTTACCATTTAGACATGTCACTCCCCAAACTTTGGTGGGTTAGGATGATGGGTTGAGATTAACTCTTCTCAGATATTTCCTTCTAAGTTTATGTTTCTGTTCTGTTTTCTGTGCTTTACAGTTGCAAAAACTAACTCATTGTCATCTATATAGGAACTCAACTGCTCAATAAAAAGTATCTTTGACACAGACAGGTTCACACTATTTCATGTCTGTCCTAAAACATGGAAACATTTTTGTTGCTTTAATCATTCCTCCTCTTTATACTGGCTATGAAGGGAGCCCTTCAAAATCTACAGCCATCCTTCTGTGCAAAAATATATTAAAACTATATATATAAAAACTATTAAGACTAGACTGGGGATTTTGGAGAGGATCTTCTAATGGTGGAGGACTGATTACAGCAAACAAAACCTGTTTCAGTGTTTGTAGGAGCACCCGAATATTGTTTTAAGACACACTTGAATAATTGTGAATCTACCCTTTAAACATGTCAATCCCCTCAGGCCCAAAAGGAGGTCGATAAAGAAATGGTTTTCCCAGTTTGGCACGGATGATCTGACCTCAACCACACCCTTAAACCTTTGGGATGAACTGGACCGCTGGCTGTGTGCCAGATCTTATTGCCAATCATCAGAGGCCGATGTCACGGATGCTCTATTGACTGAGTGGGAACAAATCTCTGAAGTCAGGTTCTACAATGTTGTGGAAAACCTTCCCAGAAGAGATGAGGCTGTTGCAGCAGCACATTAATGGTAGGATGAACAGGATATTCAGCAATCACAAATGGGCGTCATTCAGTCATATATGAATAGTCTGAATAGCCACCCATAAAGTAAATGTATTGTGTTGTTCTTGAGCGGGAGACATTATGGACAACTCTGACAAGGCTGTATGGAGTTATTGTAGGGTTAAGGTTAGGGTTAGTTGTACATTATAGAGAAGATGGTCACAGTGTAGTTGTGAATGACATATTGTATTGAGAATTGCACTTATAGAACAAACAATACAATACAACAATGTCAATTGAATATGAGCAGTATCTTTGGTCCACTGTAAGTTGTTTTAAGTTGTTAGAAAAAAATTACTTACAGGTTCTTCAGCTCCCTGTAGCTAACCAGATCATTTTCTCTAATGCTTTCCAGGCCCGCTTGGTTTTCTATGTAACTGGTTGGAAAAAAGGGGAAAGAGAAAGAAAGAGAGAGAGATACAAGGTAAATACATACATTGTGTTAGACTTTTGTTGTGCTAGTGTTCAGTTTAGTCCATGCTGAATGAAAATAGTAGAAAACAAACAAGCGAATTAATTCCCTTAGCCTTAAGGGTATTTCCAACTTTGGACAGATAAAAACGGAATAAAAATACCGAAATGCCATTTTAAAAAGGGCAATACCACACACATGAAATGATTTTCAAAATATAGCAAAGCAGTCAGAATCAGAAACAAAACAATGTACTTCTTGTTGTGATTCAAAACAATGAAAATGTACCCAAAAAAAAGAAAGAAAATGTACAAAGTAAGAGAAAATACAAGTACCACAAAAGTCAAGTAATCATAAATAATATAAAATGTAAAATTACAAGACAAAATGTGTAAAGTCTATAATGAAGTGAAAACAGCCGTTACAAAATACTGACTAGGTATGTCCAAATGTTCATAAAGAGTATAAATATGCAAATGTTCAATTAATAATAATAATAATAATAATAATAATAATAGTAATGATACAGCATTATGTAAAGCAAATACCAGGCTATTAACAATGGCATTCCTCACTAAACACTGACAGCAACAGAAGAGACTGAGTTATATTCACCCTCGTAACCTTTGTGCCAATATTCAGCATGTAATTACTCAAACCATTAACCCCTTTTTTTACTGGCATCTTTATTCACACTTGGGAGAAACAACAGGAGAGAGGATGAGAAGAGAGTGTGTTCTGAAATCAAGGTGGTGTGAGCTGAACTACAAAATAAGAAAAAAACAAGAAATAGGATAAAACCCCACGTCTGTGTCTGACCTCCCTGAAATTCCCCAAACTAACTAACAAGTGATAACAAAACCGACAGAGATGTCCAGGGACCAACAAACCACAAAGCTTGTATCAAGACTTAATCTACTGCTCATGTGGGGAAAAAAAGAAGAATGCCTTGAGAGATGCCAGGCAGACGAGGCTGATGGGAAATTCTTCTCAATGAGTAATTTTCCACTTTTCCAGACACAGGCTACCTCCCAATAACTAGTGAGCTATCAATTCAGCACTTAGCGCAAGGACAACCAGCTCTTTTTATGAGAAGTCTGAATAGATGGATAGATCGGACCTACCAAGGATCTCTCTGGAGAAAACTGTCCACCCTATTCTCTGCCCTTCTCCACCTCCACTCCACTGCTTCCAGTGCTTTATATGAATGTTTTCTCCATTTATCTCAGGAGGACGCTTCTTGATGAGCTTTTCTGAAAAGACGACTAGATTAAGAAAGATCTTTATTTTTGGCCCTTTCCTGCACGCATCATAATATCCTTCATAAAGCTTTTCTGTCCTCCAAATTGAACCAAATAAAAATAATAATAATAATGAATAGAGATTATGAGAACAACATTGAGGAGATTGCCTTGAAGCAAACACAATAGAAGAAGATGGACAAACAGATATGAAATATATATGTGTATCAACTCAGAACTTTAAGCATGAAAACATACTTTCAGGACAGTTTATTATAGTTATAGTCACTGTATGCACTTCAGAAGTAAACCAACCATTATATATAAATAATATTTAATACAACAGCAAATTCAAAACCTCTCTGAATAGATCTAGTAAAATGTATTGTTTTTTGGACTTGGTCCCAAAATGTAAGTGTTTTATCACATAAAAAGAAGATCTGAATCATGTAGTTCAACATCTTTAAAAACACAAAAGAAATTATGAATATGCTAATATTTTTCAATACAAAAGTTTAACTGCTGGCTACAAGATGTCTCATACTTCATTGAAAGGTCCATTTTCATTGTATGTGCACTGAGAACTAAACTTGTTGTGAGATCATGCTCATACTAATATGTTTTAAACTTAGATTTAAAAATTAAAGGATAACTTCAGTCTGTCCTTAAAACAACATTCAGGTGTCAAAAGATGAGGGACAGGGGCCAAAATCCAGTCATTTAAAAGTTTGTGTGAAGCTTAAATGAGGCTTCAGAGTTGAGTTAGTCATGTGGATATCTGCCACATTTGCAGTCTTTTTAGCATCAAATTCCCTCTTTGTTTCCTCAGACAGTGGCACTAAATTTGGCACTAAAAAGACTGGAACCCCATAAGAGATCAACTTTATTTGACTAATTTGGACAGAACCTTCGTATTATAAACTTTTAAATACATTTTGCACAGAAGGAGGACTGTGGATTTTGTCCTCCATCACTAACATTGTAAGTGTATTAAGAAGGGATGTTCATAATCTGTATGAACAGGAGTAATGATTGTGGCAAGAAAAAAACTATTTCAATGTTCATTTGGGCTCCTGACTGTTGTTTAAAGACAGACATAAAATGGTGAACCCATCTTTTATAAGGGTTTAAAGGTATACTTTGCAGTATTGGTTGGTTGGTGTTTGTACAATAACAACATTTAAGTTGGCACCGGCTCAACGACTGAGTGGAGAGACAGGGTTAGGGTTAGGGTTAGGGTTAGGGTTAGGGTTAGGGTTAGGGTTAGGGTTAGGGCTTCAGAGTGAATGAAGAGAGAAAGTGGCGCTGGCAACAAAGCAGTGAATCGGTTAAATAGAACGTTATTTTCTGATTGTTTCACGGTAGCTACGATCTAACGCACAAATAAATACACCCACACCTCTGTACAACCCTGTGAGAAGATGTTGCATTGCCAGATTTTGTGTGAATGCAGGGCTTCGTCTGCTGTGGCCTCTCTGCTCTGTGTGTGTAGCTCAGCCCCGCCCTCGGTCAAGCAGACACACAGACCCGCTGCTCTTTGTACATCCATGACACAGAGACAGAGAGCAGAGGGGAGCAGAAGAGAGAAACGGGAGACAGCGATGTAATCTGGTCGCTATGCTACTAGTCCCAGTTTCTCACCCTGCCTGCTGTTATAGGCTGGGAGATTCACACCCACTACTTAAAAGGTGGACACCCAGAAACGCAACCACCTGAACACAGCAAAATAATAATAAGAAAATACGAGCGTCCCTGCAGATAAATACATCACTACGCACTTCTAGTGGGTCGTAAGTGACGATTGAGAGGGATTATTTTTGTATAAGTCTATACATTGTTCTATAGAAAAATCTTACATGATATACCTTTAAGATCAGCTTCTTACTCAGTAGGGACCTACATGACCATAAAATAGTAAAGTACAGTAACAGTTTGGGGTTTCAATTAGTGTTTTTGACAGATAGATATAGAATATATCTTCCAGGAAACTCCCTGTTATGGATTTCAAAACTGAAGAATGAGGTAAAAATTCAGATACTTAAAGTCCCCCTTCACTCAAAAAAAGTGTTTTTCTTCTTGTTTCTTTAATTGGACATTTGACTTTCACTGTGCAGAATGATGTATGTGCAGAGTTTGAAACTAGAAGACTGTTTTCATATTCATCTGCTAAATGGGGAAAGTGCTCTGCATTTAAGGTGCGTAACTACCTATATGCATGATTTGTGACAATGCAACTAGTTTGGGGCAGTATACAACTTATACAAATGTGAGACTGAAACGTGGAACACTGAGAATGAACTTTGCAGTGATCTAGGAGACTTCATGCATCTTTTGAAATTATAATATATTTGCGATTTCTGGATTTTTCAACGAGGAAGAAGGAAGTGTAATTTTTAAGGTTTTAATGAAGTAACTGAACTTTTTATGTGTAAAAACCACAAAGACACAAATTATTATTATCCAAACAGCATTTTAAATATGTCCTAAAGCATTTGGAGCTGGTATCTTTCAGTATAAGTATTCATACCACAATGTAAAAAGAATTCACATTATATAAATGGAACATTATTATTATCATTTGTTCAGTTAATCGTCGAGACATTTTTAAGACAAAATATAAATCATGTTTAACTTTTCAAATGTGAGGATTTGCAGGTTTTTTTTGTTATATGTGATTATAAATCTAAATAGCTTTGGGTTTTGGATTGTTGGTAAGTCAAAACAAGCAAGCAAAGAAAAATACATTCTTACTATTTTCTGATATTTTATGAACCAAATGATTCATCTGAAAAATAATCAATAATAAAAAATAATCATTAGTTGCAGGTGTAAATGTAAGCAGTTAATGTTGCATCTGATGAAGCTGAAGCTCATTTTAACTACTGTTGGGTAGTTCAATCTGTAACTATATATCATGTTTTATAAAAACATCACAGGAATACTGTTTAAAGTCTTAATCTAAAAAGTAATTTGTAGGAGTACAAATCTTGAAATAAAGTGAAATACTGTATTTCTCTATAGCATAAAATGTGCATCATCATAGATAGATAGATAGATAGATAGATAGATAGATAGATAGATAGATAGATAGATAGATAGATAGATAGATAGATAGATAGATAGATAGATAGATAGATAGATAGATAGATAGATAGATAGATAGATAGAACTATGTTGTTTTTTCAGTGGTACTTCCTGTGTAGAGTACATGCCAAAAAAATACCTGCAGTAATTTCTACTTGATGACAGCCAATTGCAGCATGTGGCACTGTTTCAACCTTCCACTTCTCTGTTTGTCAACTGCAACACACAACCCTTTTTATTCATGTCTGATTGACCCACACAGCAATAATGTGATTACAGGGCAGGTGGGCCCAGGATCACCCATCGCCCTTACTTATTGGATTGAGCCAAGTGGGTTGTATATCATCTATTGTTCCCGGCTGGGGGCATTGACTGGCAATTCGCAAAATTGAATTTATAACTCAGCATATGATGAATCTTGGGCCCTGTTCCACAGTTAATGGCCCCTTGTTTGCTCAGCGTATCGGCTATATTCCCTTGCACTGCCAATACAGCGAAGTGTTGTTGTTTGCTGGCATGTAGAGCACGGCGGTAAACAGAACCAGAGAAAGGCCCGCTCACTTATTGATTGAACAGTTCAGAGAATGTCAAGCCTCACCCTGAGCTCTACGAAACATGTTTAACTGAAATACCTATGAGGTAAGAGAGAGAGAGAGGGTAAAGAGAGACAAAAAGAGAAAGGAGGAGAGTGGGGTATAGGTGAATAGAGGCAGAAAGCGGCAGGAAATTGACTTGCTCCACCGAAACAGCTTTCACAAATGTAGTTCCTTCTTAACAAGTACTAATTGCTCAGATCCGTGGACAGGAACAAAGAGAGAACAGCGTGGTGGTGCAGAGAGTGACATTTAGTTTTCCATGTTGGAGTTGATGGTGGGTTGTATAATAATACAGCAGACTGCTTTCAATCACAGGTGGTCAGTTTCTACTTCTTTTTTTTCCATGCAAAGTTTTAAAAAGCCAATGTTAAATAACAGACGTGCTGTAGCTGACTGAAATTATTGCTTCATTTTGAACTTAGATGAGTGTAATTCAAACACATTTCTCCTGCTGATTTTCTGTCCACAAGCTATATGATGACAAAAAAAAATGATGTGTATGGCTGTAAAGAGCAACCTGCATCAAACTAAAGTAGCCTCCAAACCACAGCGTGAAGTGAACATCATCAGCTTTCTGTTTCTTCTTTTGAGCACCAGTTGAACCACATCAAAGAAACATCAGTTAGGACAGAACAACCTCAGTGTTGCAAGCAGGTCAACGGATCGTTTATCAGGAGAGGAATTTACATTTGAGTTTCAAAAAATGAATAATACTTTTCTTCTTTTTTTTTTTTTTTTTACAGCAACCCAGATCACAGCATGTGGGTCTCCATTGGAAATAAAAGCACTGGTGGTCAAGTGGTTGGAGCGCATGCCATGTAATCGCAACGTCCCTGGTTCGAATCCAGCCAGGGACCTATGCTGCAGGTTATTCCCCTCTCTCTCCTTGTTTCCTGTTGGCCTCTCTGCCAGTTACTGTATAATTAAAAGGCAAAAAAAGCCCAAAACAAATCTAGAAAAAAACCCAATTTTGGTGCTGCAGAGACGTCTTGTCCTACACGTCATGACCTACAGGTTCAGATCCCCCCTCCAAAAAAATCACCCCATAATCATTTTAATATGTTCTTCAACGAAAATGAAAATATTATGAAAAAATGATCATTTCCTCTAACATCCCAAATCATGTCACAATTGCAATATCAGTCAAAATAATTGCAATTAGATATTTTTTCAAAATTGTTAAGCCTTAGTAAACACATATGTTGTATGGTAGGTTTCTATATGGATGTTAAATACTGAATGTTTGGTTTCACACTGAAGTAAATATGTTTTAAAGAGAGATATGTTAGTAAAAGTGTTTTGTTGAAATGATATATAAAATGACCTCATAATGTGATGTGTGTTGTGATGACAGAAATGGTCACACTATTCGTAGTGTTGTATTAACTGAAGTATGAAGAGGAACTTTGACACTTCCATGTTAGGATTTTTTGTTTAATTGGAGGATGACTCTTATTTGTGTGATCAGTGTGCACCTGTATTCACACTACTTGGGTGTGACAATGGTTGTATAACTGATCAAAGTACACATCGAATGTATTTTTTGAATGAGTTTCAATGGGTTTTAACAAAAAAAAGAGCCAAATATTGCACTTAAAACACAACTAGATGAGCAGATTAAAAACCTGAGACATGCTTTTAACAAAAATAAACACCAAAACTTGGGTTGTCAGGTTTTCTTAGAGAAGTTCAGATCTTTTGAAGACCCTTAATGTCCATCTGGCTTTATGCCCCTCCCTCCAGACTAAGGGGGGAGGTTAAGAAGTTGGCTTTCTACATTATGTTCATTTAATTACACTTTACACTTTGAGACATAACTGCTTTTACTTAATCTCATGTCAGCTGTACCTACATTTAAATTTATAGCAACATCACCTGTCTCATTGTGTTTTCTGGGTTTTTTTTTGGTTTTGTGTTTACTCAGCGTTTCTGTCCTGTGTTCAGTTACTATTCCCCAGCCTGCTTTTCCCTCCACACCTGCTCTGCATCAAGCCTCCTTAGTCCTGCCCTGCTCTCAGGCTACATCCATACTAGGCTAATGCTTTTTTATTTTAAAACAGCATTTTAAAATGAAAACAACCTCCGTCTCAAAACTAATCTCCGTCCAGATTACTGCGCTTGAAAACAAAAAACATTCCTGCAGCATGTTAAGGCTGATATGTTTACACACAGCCGTCCACTGTGTTTACCTTAATCAAATCACCTGATGACACCTGGGGCTTGTACGCTGAAGAGGGATTTGGGGTTAGCGAGGTAACTTCAGGTTTAACTCTGGGGTTTTCACTCCTACAACAGTGGTTCACTTCTTACAGGGGTACATCACCATGGTAACTAGTGCTGAACTGCTATGGAAGAGGTTCACCTGTCAACACGCCTACCTCCCACTGACCAATCAGTGGAAATAAAGAGTCACCACTCCTACAGGATCACGACATGGACAAACATCCTGAGTTACAATAAAGTGACAAGTAGAAGGGCAGTATATATTTTATAGGTCAGTGGAAACATTTTAGTTTTCCAAACTTTCTAATGATGATCATTTTAGCAGCATTTTAATTGTAACAGCTCACAGTGTGGATGATTTTACACACAAGAATAATATGAGAAAACTGTGTGACGATAACTGGAAATAAAAACCAAACATTGCCTTTTACTAGAAAAATAATCAGCACAATTTTAATTGGCTCTAATGATAATAAAGACAACATTTGTGTCAGATAACTTAGACCTCATCAGCCAATAAATACTTTTTCAGTCTTCCTAGTTCATGCCCCAGGTTGAAACAGTATAATCACACACACACTGTAGCTCCCATCAGACTGGTCAGTTATAACCTGATACTCGATGTCAGATTAGCAGAACTCATCAACCTCTTTTCAAACTTTCTTTTAAACAAAAGTAGCTTCTCCTTGAAAGACATTGCAGTGCAACTGCTGCAGTGTAACATCAATTATTAAACTATGCAACCATGTTCAAAGTGAGATACATTAGAATGATTGCTGAAATATTGTCTGTCTGATATAAATATATAAAAAGCTTTACCCATATCTTTATCTTTTATTTCTATCATTGTATATTATTATAACTGATGAAAAAAATTACTTCATAATCTTTGGGTGCAGATTTGTGTTGATGTGTGTGCATGTCGTGATGTTTAGAACCACCCAGACATTTCCTTAAGAAAGCTTTCCATTTGTCACGTTTAACTGTGATTGGCACAGCTGTTTCAGAGGTATGACAGCAGTGATGTGACTGGCTAAGAGTATAATCACCACACCCCACCACACCACCTCTTTAGTCACTTTCACTCAGACCATTTGCACTTTGTGCTGCTGCACATACATGCACCAAAATAGCAGATGTACATGGAAACATCCACACAGTCCATGCGTCAGACCTATCAAGCTGCACTTGGCATTTATTATTGAAATTTCCTGCGTCATCATTTTCAAAAGTATCTATTTCCGCCCATCCAGACTAAAATGCAGTGAGTTTTCAAACTATCTCCACTATAACTACAGGTATAATCTCCATTTCAGGGGTTTGAAAATGCTGGTGTAGTATGGACCTTAGGCATAAACATAGCAAACGTGTTTTAAAAGTAAAATGTATCAGTATGAACAGGGCCTCAGTGTTTCCCCCATCCAATCATCTCCTCACCTCACTCCCCTCACCTGAGCCTCTCCACCCATCTCCCCACCTGCACTTTCTCTCCTCTTTAGTTCAGTTAGTATTTACGTTCAGCTTTCAGTTTCTGTTTCTGTCTCATAGTCTCTGTTGAGTTTCCATACTTGCTTTTGATCCAGTCTGCCTGCCATCTCCTGCATTTGGTTCCACCTGCTCTGCTCTCTGTGACACAGAGGCCACACTGAGACACACTGCATGATAGGACCTCAGTTCCCATCACTCTATGCCAGTTATTGTCAGTACCATTCTACAATTGATTTCCAATAACCAAAGTGACTGAATTACTGCCAGGCTAATGCATCTCAAATAGCAGTGGATTTACTTCACATCAAAACAAATAAAGGTTATAGAGCAGCACCTTGATTTGGCCAACGATGAGAACAAAGGCTCTACATGCTATGGAAACGGACCACAGATTTAATTATAACATGAATCTGACTGTACTAAATAATAACAAACAAAGGCATATCTGCAATCCAACTTTGAACAAAGAGAAAAGGAAACTTTACACACAAAGAAGCACTTGTTCATAATAAAAAAAAAATGGAAAGCAACTTTGTAGTAGCACAACTTTGGGCAATATGGTGCTACTCCATCTTTTTTTAACCAGAGACTTTTACTTTTATATCACTCATTCAGAAAACCTTACAAATGACTGTAGAGTAATTTCTACAATTGCTGCTTCAACAACTGGACTGAACATGCTCTTCTAAAAAATTGGACCAAAACCCCGAACTATCAGAAAATGTTTTCCTAAGATGAAACCTCAGATCAGATATGAATCCACTTGCAAAACTCTGCCGCTGAAACACTTCGAACACATTCAACACAAACCCAGATTGATAAGCTGAACACAAACAATCAAGCAAGGCAAAAATCAAAGTATCCGATACACTCATTCTTATTTAGAGGCACATGCAGAGCAGGTGACACAGAGGCAATATACTCACATCTCTGTCACGTTCTCGCTCTCTTGTGGCGCCAGTGCCGGGATGCTAGTGATACCATCGAGCTCAAGGCACTGCAGCATGGCGAAAGAGCACCGGCAAGCTGATGGGCATCCTCCCAAAGTGGGTGCCGGTGCCAGGCTGAACAGGGTGAGCACAAGGGGCAGTGCCAGGGCCAGGGGTCCTGCCAACGAAGCTGCGCCCTCTGCCACAGCCATTCTCAAAAGAGGATCTTCTCAGGACCAGCAGAGAGGTTTGGCAGTTGCAGTTGGAGTTAGTGTCTCTATGGTTCACCTAATGAAGAGCAAGTGAAAAGTGGTAAGGAGCTTTCTCACACAGTGGCTCTTCTCTTGGCTCTCTGGCAGGCTTGAGATCCCAGCTGGTTAGGGTCTGGTGCTGAGCCACAGCTGTACTGAGCAGCAGGAGGGGCAGGCAGGCAGGCAGGCAAGGGGCCTCAGGGGACATAGTGGTGGTGGGCTGCAGCCTCTCTCTTTCTCCCTCTCTCTTCCTCTCTTCTACGATGAAGGGAGGGGCAAGATAACAGGGGCCAGAGTCACCAGACACCTCAGAAAGCGAGAGGGGGAAGAGGGAGGGGTTGGGGTGAAGGGTGTGTGTTGATGATGATGAGAGGAAGAGATGGGATACGGTGATGGAGATCTCATCTGCCCCCCGGGTGAGAGTGTGTGCTGTCCCACCAGTGGCCCGAGGTGCAAGCAGTGCCAAGAAGTCAGGGCTCCTGGGTCCCTGGATGCATGCAGTAGCGCTCTCACACTCACACTAATACAACTGTAACAACATCCTGCTGCACGGATGGAGAGATGGATCTTTCTGGTCCTGGGAGAATTGATTGTTGGAAGGTTCGTGATTGTTGAGACTTAGGAGATCAGTGATGAATTTAATGGTAGGAAAGAGGAGGTGGGGCAGGAGGCACGCTATTGGTTATAAGCTGTTCAACATTGTGAACTCCCAGCAGGATTTAATGATAAGAAAAGAAAAATAAAGATTATAGGTCCCTGAGTTTCACAGCAGGAACATGTTGTTAGTCTCACAAGGCTAACTACACTGACATCAACATTATCTCTCTTGCTACAGGTGAACAAACACACTGTGTTAGTGTCACACCTCTGATTTACCTTCTGATTTATATAAGCATGAAAAATTTGACATGTGACACTTAAATATTCCACTGAAATCCATTTGAATTTGATTTACCAAATAGGCTATGCAGTAGCAGAGTCATGGTTCACTTGGTTAAAAGGTTGTTGATTTAGTTTGAGTGTTTTAAGAGGCGCAGATAACACCTGGGAGACTCTTGAGGGACTGATATGACCCACAAGCCGAAGGTGACAAACGTGTAATTAGGCTAGTTGTTGGTAACCAACTGTCCCAGGCAAATTGGTGTCTAATTCATCTATTTAAAATACGCCATCATGAAAATACATGTTGCGTTAATCTGGCTTTTAAAACGTATCTTTATAACAGTTTTGTCGTAGAAATTTCCCTCAAAATGTTTTTTTAAATGCGAGGGTGTGTCACCCAGTTCTGTTCAAAATGTCCTAGAAATACAAAAAACATAATCTTAAAATCAATTAATCCTAAAAAAAAAAGTATATTATTAAAATTGTGAAAATAGCTCATGCTGGCAGATAAGCTTGGTAGCAATAGTGTTAACTTGACTCTCCTGTCAGTCACCTTGCAAGTGATAGGGGTCCCTCCAGTCCCACGTCCCGTCACACCCCCATCTCAACACGGGGCCATGCGTACAAACCCAGACAAGCCCACCTTACACACACTGACACACTCACCTCGTTGCTGTATGTTCTCCTTTATGAGTACACCATATCTGACCATTCCTATTGAGTCTGATCAGCATCTGCTACACATTGTGAAATTCTCAATAAAACGTGAGTCCGAAGTTCACAGAGTCACAAGACAAACACAGCACAGAGTCACAGAGCATGCAGTTATATCTGCTTGACGTGGCTTTCCTTTGCTTCAGTAGAAACTGAAATATTTCCAGACCATGTACCACCACTTCATGGAACAATATGAGCTTATAAATAAAGTGAAAGCATACTAGCAGGTGAAGTCTACTGATAGAGCCTCTAATCCTGTAACTGTTTGCATTAACCTGCTGCAGAGACTTCGGGCTATCCATCACACATATAGTCTTTACATGAGTGGAGCCATTTTTTACCCATGGGACAAATATTGTGCCCCACCCCCATTCCTCTCAGTCATTCTACACATGAGTAAGGTCATAGTGCAGAATGACTGACCACAATTACTGGCTATAAGCTGAATAGCCATTTTTGCTGCTGTCGTCAGGAGTATCTGGGGGCTTAATTACTCCTTTTTACGCCCTTTTTTTTAGTCTTAGCTCAGCACATAGTGTGGGGGGACAAGGCGCTTATTCACAGGAAAAGTGTTTGAGAGTTCAGGCAGCAGTTAAGAGATGAAACACTGAATGGGGGGTTGCATTTCTTGGTAGGGGTAATTGACAGCATCTTGCCTAATCGTACAAAACAAACGTGTAAATGAGATCATGTGAACAGGTTTATGTACATATTTATGTTCTTATAACCACTTTCTTTAATTTCCCAGCTGTATTTGGTGGTGAAGTGATATCATTTCAAATTCACGGGTCTAGATAAAGTTGGTGCAGTTCTATTAGATTATCCATTGTGACCAATGAGCAGCTACCACAGCTTGAGGTTGAAGAAAAATCCAAAGGTACCCTGACGTACAATTTCATCAATGGCTACTAAGGTTAGCTTCAGAAACATCCCTAGCACCAAATCACTCCTATTAAAAAACAAACAAACAAAAAAACACATCAACTTCTCTCTAGAAATACTGAGTCATTATGGTCTCAACTGCTAAATTCGGGACATTTAATAAGTGTGCTGGTGGTCATTTTGGAAATTATTGCTCCATTGATTTGAAGACTAATAGTAGCTTTGATGTTTGCTGTGTGGGCGTTGATTGACAGCTGTGATTAACAGATCGTTCATGTGCTGCTCTTTCCAGCTCCTGTTGAGTTGCACTGAGTCACACTATTCTCACAATATTCAGGTAAGTTTAATGTTTTTGTTTAGCTAAAGTAGCTAACGTTACGTTACGTTATTGTGTGAAAATAGTAGTAACTGGTCCAATGAATTATCTCAATCATCTACTAATTACAGAGGTGGGAAGTAATGAAATACTTGTACTTCGTTACTTTATTAAAGTAGATTTTCCAGGTATCTGTACTTTACTTGAGTATTTATTTTTCTGATGACTTTTTATCTTTACTCCCTACTTTTGAACACAAATATACTTTCTACTCCTTACATTGTCAAAGACATGAAATGCAAATAAGCGCTAGAAAACCAATCTTTTTTTTCTTTTCTTTTGTCAAGTTATCAAAAGAGGTATTGTGTATCACTGAAGGTATTTTTACTTTTTACTTTTGTGCTTAAGTACATTTCAGAGCCTGTACTTCTACTTAAGTACAGCATGTGAGTACTTTTGCCGCATCTGACTAATAATCAATATCATGTTGGGGACCATAGTAAACATTATACCTGATAAACATGAGCATTGTCACCATGAACATGCAAGCGGTAAACACTATCTTCCCCCATCAGTCAGGCAACCATCATCTTCAAGGTTGTAGCACTCCCTCATGTCTCCCCTCTCAAGTACAGCCTCATTGAGCTGTTAGCCTGGCTGTAGTCTTCTTCATGCTTTCAACATTGAGATATAAATCACAGCAATAAAGAATTTAGGTACTTTCTGTTTTTCATTTATATATAATCTTTTTGTTTAAAACTTTGTAGACAGCAGTGCAATCATGCCTTAATGAGTCTCCATAAACCAGCCTTTAGGTGGGACACAATAAGTCTTTATAAAACAATAATCAATCAAGTAATTTTTTACCACCTACACACATCATCAGCTTCCTTCAGAGGTAGTTGTTAACTTTATAAAGTTGACAACTACAGTAAAACATCCATAGAAATATGCTTGTTCTTTAAACAATAGATGAATATGAGACATAATGTGAAGCGTTTTTATTCAATGAGATATCACTCAGCTGAAAAATGTCACATATTCTTACATGATTGCAAATAACACTTAACTAAGATGTTATGCTTTTCATAACATACCATGGCTGATATTTTTCCAACCCGTTGTTTTGGCTACACAACATTTAAGGAAAAAACATCTTCATGTATTGTGCTAAGACTATAGTATATGGCATGACTTCACCCTGTCTTTTGTGTCCTGATTTCCAAGTAATGCATTCTATTTAAAAGTGACCAAATCAGGCTCATTTCTGTCTCTCCCTCTCCTTATTTGAATTTGCACAATTAATTTACAGACAATCTAATTTCCTACGAGCCATATGACAATTTTCAACCTCACATCATTTGGAAATAGTGGCCATTTGACAGATAATAATGGCCTCATTTCTCTCTGGGTATTTAATTAGATTACTGTTTTTATGCATTACTGTGATTGATGGTCATAGAAGGGGTTAATTGCGACACTTGGCTTTTGAATCAATCTCCTGCTGTCACGTCACATATAAATACGCTGGTCAGGATTCCACTGACAGGGAACAGACACAGTCACTGTTGCATCCTGTTTTATGGACTTGACCATGTTACCAGCCGTATCTCCACCATGTGTCCCTTACTTCCTCTCTTTATCTCTCTTGGCCCACAATCACAAACATGCAAATGCACGGAGCATAGCCTCATTAAATCAATCCATACACTAAGATTAGATAAGAAGGTAGGCCATATATTTTCTTATTGTCAACAAATGTAATTGATTCTACTAAGTATTGTCTGTCTTTGCCATATTTGCCATTTGCTTTCCAAAAATATATTGATTTCAAACATTGTTACACTGTTATTTTGAGTCAATCCCACATTGTCTTAGACTGTCTTCCCAAGAAAAATGACAGGATCAGTCATTAATGCCCCAAAACAACGTATATTTACGATAACATGACAGATGCCCTCTAGTGGCTGCAGTAAATATGCAATATACAAAGGAGGAAATTAACTTTGATAATTAGCATCCCTCGTTCCCTAGTTTTAACCAGAATGTTTCCCTAACCTTAATAAAGTGCTTATCTTAACCCATGATCTTTTCCTAAACTCGCATCAAACTGCTTTTTTCCCCAACATATTACAATGGCATAGACAAATGATCGTCTTGCTGTTCACTGCCGATAGAGGCATTAAAGCAGAAAAAAGTAATCAAGAAAAAAGAATTGAAAAGATTTTCAAGGTTATTAAAACTAATGGGTGCATTTGTGCTAGTAAGTATAAAATAGAAAGTATTTATTGTATATCTGTGCAGCTCGGGTTTGCAGCACATGCTGCGAGGAAGAGTCTGCTCTTCTGTCAGACCCTTAAACAATAATCAATCAATTTCATATTTATGCTCAACATCAGGGAGAGAGAGAGAGAGAGAGAGAGAGAGAGAGAGAGAGAGAGAGAGAGAGAGAGAGACAGAGAGAGAGAGAGAGAAAGAGAGGGGAGGGCAAAGAGAGTGCGTAAGAGAATGAGCGGGTGAGTAAAAGCTCTTTTGGACCAAGTACAAGGAAAGGCTTTTACACTTTAAGTGGTAAATGCACGTAGCAGCCATGTTCGTATGTAGTCTATGTTGCTTCTGGATAGCATTCACCGCCATTTGCTGTACATTTCTCATGTGTACAGAACACTGATATAATGGATTGTCTTACATTCGTATGTCGATCTAGTACATTCTTTTAAAATGATTTCAGTATCTTTGTGGGGAAATTAAACCGGGCAGTTTGTCACTGTTTGGTAGCTCAGACATAAACTATAAATATTAAAGTTTTTTTTGTTTTTTGTAAGAGATGTTGTTTACAGTATAAACTTTCACATTTCTTCTATTCTTTTAGCAAACAATTTCATCTCAAAGTCCACTTAGTTCTAGAGATTTCAATAACATCAATGGTTTTCATAAGAGGAGTTTTCCTAGTTGACACTCGCACTTTAAGGACTTCCTGAAAAATTAAATAAATAAAACGCAAATTTTAAAATAAATTGGACAACTGGGCAAACGTCATCTGCTGATGAAGGTCAGGTGATATGATTGAAAGCTCCACAGCAACTACTAAGTGGATCTGTTGATGAAATGTTTTATATACTTGTGTTTTAAAGGTTGAGCATGAATTCTGCACCTTCTGCTGACGTTATTTTGTATTATTTTAAATTCTCTATTATTTTAATTTACCAAATGTATCCTCTCAGCCATAAAATACAATCGATTGATTAATTAAATTTGTATTCATTCAATAATTAATTCAAATGTATGTATTGCAACACAAATCGTCAGAGAAACGTGGTAAAATCTTTTGCCATTGATCCAAAATGGTGGACCGATATGGAGCTTTGGTGACCAAAGATAACAAAAAAAAGTTGTGACTGTCAGAAATGTATGACTAAATTCTCAACATGTGACAAGCTGCTACGACCCACATTCACAAAGAAATCAGAATAAGACGATAAGAAATTACACCAATGTGAAATTTCATAAGCACAGTTTTGGAACAAAGTTTAGGGGGATAACACACTTGAAAACCCAAAAAACAAAACGGTGGAGGTGAAATGAAAATGTTTTGTGATTTGACTGCATTTTCAAACCAGATAAATGATCCAAGCTGATTACGTGCCTCTGCTCACATAATAACTTTTTCCGTTTAAGTTGTAATACTATGATTCACCACGCATTCAGAGCACAATCTGACAAGCTAAAATTGATATTGTGCAGTCTGACACAGATTGTGACCAAGATTTTATTATAGGTGTATCACACAATGTAACATACAATAAACTCACACAATCATATTTGTTGCACACTCTAAATGTGTCTCGTAAAAGCGTATTTATCAAAAGGTGTACTCAGCCTGTTGTCTAATGTCTTCTGCAGCTCGAAAGAGAGATTTTTAAAGTTGGAAAAATAACCCTGATGATGCCAGTATTTTTGCAGCTTGACCAATATTAAGGGCATTAATGACTGCTTATCTTCCTGGGGTCGTCGCAAGAAAATGTTACAACACAACACAATACAGAGTGTCATTAATGCCTCTATTGCTTTGATTTTAATCATTCCTTTTTCTTTAAATCTGTCTCTTGTGAGTCCCCAAATGTTTTGGATGTACTCTACAAAATCACTGGAGTACCTCTGTAACATAACCATTATTCTCTTTGAGGCTGTTTTAAAGCCTGTCCTCTCTGCTCTCCTATAGGCAGTGGAGGCCTTGAGTGGATCAACAGGAGGTTGAGGACTTTTTTATTTCTAATAAAATACGTAAGTACATTTTTCCAAAGTAATGACCCTGTCGTTAGTTGGACTTGAAATTGTTTTTTTTATTGCAGCTGCTTTGAAAAGACCTGTGGCCCTGCTAAAAAATATGCACCTACAACTTGAATATTCTTTTGAAAAACATTTCTATTATCACAAAAAGAGTCACCATACTCAAGTTCCATATGGAATTGTTCTGCCATTGGTCAATAACCTCCTCAACGTAATTGCACCAATGATAAGGTACATTTCATGTGTAATGGAAAAACACTCACAGAATAACAGCCCAACTTGAGCCATGGCTCAGTGTGACAACCCAAAAACAACAGAAGAAAGCAATAATGTTCGTGGAGTGGAGCAGTGAACTTGCACACTGTGCATGGAGCATATCATACAAAGAAATCAGTCCTGAGTTGAGGTCATCTTGGCTGAAAGTAGAAAAAACATCAGAAACTGAGCGTTCAGAACAGCCTGAAGCCAGTTCTTTTTACATTACTTCATACATTTACTTCAGTATTTGACATTTTGGCCACATTTAATATTAACATTGGACATTGTGACGTTATATATGACAGAAAATAAAGGAAAGCATAATAGGTTCCCTGTAAAATCACTATGACTTTATTTCATAATAGATGTTCCACAAATACAGGAAAAGGACTGAGGCTAACCCTAATGGTATCTGAGCATCTTCACATTGTAAACAAGCCACTTGGGGTCCATTTATTTCCTGGACTGCAGAGCATCCAGGAGTACAGGCAATGATGTGTGGACACTCAACATGCTGCTGAACCCAAAAAAAAGGTGGTTACAACAAAACTTTTAATTTTCCATTTCTCAAACTTGTTTGAAAGACCGCAGTGATAAACACAACCTGTGTATGATGAACAGATTCATCTACCACTGTTGTTAGCGGTAAGTAATGATTTTTTTTTCTCACTTTAATGCAACTTTCTATGTTACTGCCTTTTAACTTAACATCAAAACAAGATAATACCAAAATAGTGCAAAGAATATTTATATAGCTGAAATTATTTAGTTTGAGAACATTGCATTGTTAAAAAAAACAGTCTTAAAAGGGTTTCGAGATGTTCAGATGGCCTGAAAAAAGGGGAAATCAGAGCTCTCACCCAGGACACATGGTTCATGCCATACACTATCCAGTGAGCTCTATGAGAGCACATGTCAGCTGTCTCTTATCAGATGAAGTACAGTTCAGTACAAGCTGATGGAACAAGATATAGAGAGGGGACTCTGTGTAAGCCATCACATGCTTTACTGTCTTTATCTACAGATCTGGACATCGTAGCCCCCAACCTCTCGTTAGACAAAATCCTCTCCTCCCTGATCGATACACCACCAAGCAAAACAACGGTGTTGGGTGTAGCTGTCTCAAATTCTTCATCACATCTCCACTCGTCTTTTTTACATCATTACCTCCCCCATCTTATTTTCCGTTTGCATCTGTGGCTGGATCAACACCACCCAGTCATTAATGCCCAGACCAGTGTGTGTGTGTGTGTGTGTGTGTGTGGTCCCTGGCTGTGTGTGTTTGCTGATTTGCTTTTGGGTGAGCATGTACATATTCAGCCGTGTGTGTGTGTGTGTGTGTGTGTGTGTGCGTGTGTGTGTGTGTGTGCGTGTGTGTGTGTGTGTGTGTGTGTGTGTGTGTGTGTGTGTGTGTGTGTGTAGATGCCTGTATCTGTATTTGTGCTTATTTGCTCATTTTCGGGCAATAATGTGTAAGTGTCTGTGTGTGTGTGTGTGTGTGTGTGTGTGTGTGTGTGTGTGTGTGTGTATATGTGTGTGTGTGTGTGTGTGAGCAGATCACAGGGGTAAACCCAGAATCAATGGGCTGAAGTAAGCGAGAGGAGAAGTTTTATGTGTGTGTGTAATCGGATCAGCCCGTCTCAGCCCATCATTAGTAGCCCAGGCTGTGGACACCAGAGGCCTCCAAGAGGCTCATGCAGATGAGCAGAAACCTGAGGAGCTGTGGTAGGAGCAGGGGGGGGGCGAGACAGCAGCAGTTAGCTCAGGAGCTAATGAACAACAAAGTCTCTGCTGTCTTGCTCCCTGTCCTCATGCCATCTATCTGTCTCTGTTACAGTTGTCCCTCTTTGCTTGGTGTCTCTAGCCCTTCTCTCTTAATTTGTCTTGCCTCATCTGCCCCTCTATTCGTTTTTGTCCACGTTTACTTGAATGGGGCTAAAATTGTTTAATCATACAGTTCTTTTAGGCTTTCCAAATGCTATTGAATAATAAATAGATCTTATAATAACATGAATCATTTGTGAGGGATTGAGATGCTCAGAAAAATGTATCCACTCTTTTAAAGCTCATCCTTCTCCAGTGATTGTGTATGAGGGGGGGGAAAGCTTTTCGGGCCAGTGTGCATCATGTGACGGACCCGGAAATTGTAATTACACAGTTTGGCCAGTATGTTACACTGACTTCAGACAACAGGAGGACAACAACAAATATATACATTTGGCAAATGTAATGCTATTTTTGGGTAATGCGTTTGTATGGAGTTGCTGAAATGTAAACTTGCCCAAATCTAGAGACACAGGAATGGCTCCTATGAAGTAAATGTCCCTCTTTAGCCGAGATTTTTCTTACAGAGAGTAATGTCGTTAGTTGACTATATGCTCCTTGGCTTTGGTAGTGACTCTAAGTGATTTTTAATAATTTTGCAAATGATGTCCTACTGATAGGGGCATCAGATCAGAAATCATGCTTATTTGTGTCAATCTGGAGGGCAATTACCAGTGATGTTGATGTTTAATTTGCAGAGCTTATTGGAAGGATGTAACTCTTTTCCTTTCTCTTCTCCTTTGTCTCTCTACCAGCCGCTCTGGTAACATCAGTGTTTCCAAAGCACTTGAAAACATTCAGCATTAGTTGCACGCCAAGGTTGAATGAAAGCAGTTCATAAACTACGGTCTCCTTATAAAAGAAACTCGGCAGAAAAAATAATGATACCCTGTCTGTGTCTATACCTTTCCTCAGTAGCACTGCTTTCCTCTTTTCCCTGCTTTCATACTCAACACAGTTTTACATTCACCACAGTCAGCCTTCAATGTAATTTGTTCCCTCTCGTTGCAGCGTAAGAAATAGTTTCCATAATAGTTCAAGAACAGAAGACCTGGCTGACAATGACTGGATATACAGCAACTAAGTGGATGGATAGTATAGAGAATTCAATGAGTATACAGCATGTTTTCACTGAATTTAAAAAAGCATCTTGGTAATATCTCATCAATAAAGTGCACACAGCACACTCTGTGTGTCCCTGCGATGCAGATACTAAACATATAGCTTAATGTTGTCTGTTTTCACAGATTTTTTAACCTTAAAATAACTTTTTTTTTTAAATAGCAAATGATTATCAACCAGATGTTATGTCCCCATGCATCCATATGTTACCTGTTGCAAGATACTGTAGATAGATAGATCACCATAGTTTATACATCACTATAGAAAAAGATGAGTAAAATGAGAAGAAAGAATGCTGCCGTCATGAAAAAACAACCCTCTTGATCATTTTCTTGATATAATCAGATATTACGTTACAACTAAAAGGTTTTGTAGGTATAAGTCTACTTCTTATATTGAGCTAATTATTTTAATTATAATGAGTCATTATAACAAGATCCTTATTAACATTAAATCAAGTATGTTTTCTCGTTATAATGAGAATAATTACTCTTCATAACAAAAAAGGTGTTTGAAACATTAGACTGTATATTTATTTCATAAAAACAGCAGTGTTGCTGCTGCTGAAATAAATGTGCGAAAACATAACAACAACATAACTACACTGCTGTACAAATGAGATACTCTCAAAGACTTTAACAAAAGAAAGAATTATCATTATTGACCACATCAAACAGGCTAAACTAACACAACTGAAGGAGTGATGGGACATTTTCCTCTGTTCCTACCCCATTCTGCCATCTAAAAAAATACAGTTGGATTATTCACAGGCAGAAATCTTGTTTAATACAAATGAAATACAATAGAATAAACTTTAATATGTTATAATAAAAGATAACAGATTGTAGAAGTTCATCCTTTTTCTTCTCTCTCTTTGTTTGACTGTCGCTCTCTTGCTCTGCCCCCCTCCCCTCTCTCCCTCCCTGCCACATCTCCAGCTCATATCCATGTTTACAAAGAGCTGCTCTCCATTATCCTAATTGAAAAATTAGAGCAAAGTGCCACTTTATTCACAATACACGGCCATAACCCTTCTATTCATATCGTACATTGCAGTTCAACCTGAGGCGACAGACAATGCTTCAGTATTTCTACAATGAGATGACAAAGTAATACAGAGAACTCTTCAAGTGTTTTACTTGGCATTTTATAAATTTGTGTATTTTCTTAAAGTTTTAAAATTGAGCAAGAATCTGACAACACAAATGCAAACCCTCAGAAAACACGTCCTCAAAATTGTGCAAAGAGAGGTCGAGATGAGTCATCTGGTTACAATCATTTTTATAACTACCCTCTCAACACACACACACACACACACACACACACACACACACACACACACACACACACACACACACACACACACACACACACACACACACACATACACACACACACACACACACACACACAAACTTCCCAGAACTGTCTTTGTCTGTACATTGGAGGCATTTTGTCACGGATGCATCATCTACGTTTAGGTCCACTAATGATAGAAGAAGAGGTTTATGGAATATGCCTTCTGCAGCTCTGGGAAAAGTCAATAATGCAATGAAATACACAGCAGGAACATTATAATCGTGTACTGCTCTCATTCTATGTCACCACAAGTTATTAGTGGAAAATAAAGTACAAATACAGCGTATGAATCAGGCACAGCGGATATAACTGATGGAGAAAAACAACAGCCAGCAGAGGAGACTGAGAATATCTGAGTTATTATTGAAACATCCACACAGTAACTCTCATCAGAGTTAATGTGTGTTCACTCAAACATGTTTTTTTTTGTTTGGGCTGTAAGTTTAACTCAATAATAAATGTGTATAATTTTCGTTTTGCTTTGTTACCCACAACACATCAACACCTGTAGAGCCTAGCCTAATTATTTGATATACTTTTACTCAAAATTATTCTTATGCATCAGTGACCTCAAGTCATATGCCACGATCACGCAGATTCTGCTTTTTTGTGTTTTTCATAAAATGAAACAATTTTTCAGCAATGCTGTTGTTGTGCTGTTGAACATAAACGCTGTGAAACAATCAGAAAATAATGTTTTATTGATCTGATTCACCGGCTTTCTCACTGCAGGTGCTCCCTGTCTTCATTCACTCTCAAGCTCTCTCGACCACAGCTGCTAACACAACAGCGTCAGCACCCTGTCCCGCCATGCCAGCGTTGATCCGGCTCTGTGACTACACTTCTGCAACCAGCTCTGTACCTTTTATAGAGAACAGCGAGGCGGAACAACAGCGCAGCATTCTTGCCTTGAACGGCTCACAGTCAATGATTTACTGCAGTGTTGTTGTTTTTTTCTTTCTTCACCACACACCACATGTTGGCTATTTCAGCACCAGGTGTTGTCTACCTCTTTTTTACCACAAATAGCATGGCTATTACAGCAAGGCAGTCCAGTACCTGCGAGACAGAATTCAGTTCATCAGAATGCAGTGGGTCAGTTTTGGCCTGTGGGCCGCCAGTTGCCGACCGCTGGTTTACATGAATTATGACCACATACAAAAAGCCTTTGACGGTGATTAGTCTTTCCTTGTGTACAGAAAGTGATGCACAAGGAAAACCAATAATCATTAACCACATCGCTATGATTTTAGGCTTTTCCAGTCAGGCTGTGTGAACAGGAACAGAAGAATCGAGTAGTTATTCTAGAAATGTGATTGTTTTTACACTATAAACCTACTAAACCCAATTATGTTGCGATTATGTTAATAGGCAATGTTTTCTTGAATTAATGAAAACTTACATTTAAATGTCTCACTGAAGTCACAGGAAGGTGGTCTGGGTGGACAGGAGGTGTATAGTCTCACATCTTGTTCGGTTTGGTTGGGGTTAGTGAAAGATTGTAGTTCCAGTTAAATGTTAATAAACACTTATGCTTCAAGTCACTGCAGTCTTTTTCCAAGATTAATACCAAAAAGGAATACAGGCAGCGGTGGGAAAAGGAAATGAAAAAACAGTACAGGTCTCAATGCTTGAGAATCTGGTGGCTCTGTTATGCTGTGAGGGGCATTTTCATGGCATTGTTTGGGTCCACATGTCCTCTTTAGACGGAAGCGTCACTGCAAATCAATACAAAGTTGTTCTGAGTGATCATCTTTATCCTGTGATGAAACATTTCTATCCTGATGGGAGTGGTCTCTTCTGGGATGACATTGCTCCCGTCCATAGAGCATGAGGGGTCACTGAACGGTTTGATGATGAAAACGATGTGCTATGGCCTTCATAGTCACCACAGTCATTAACTTGTGTTTTTGTTAAGTTTGACTGTATTTCACACCACTTCTGATCTCTGATAAAAATATGTAAATGAGAATGACTATACAATGGATTCAGAAACTATTTTTGCCGTATATGTATTAAGACAAAATCAGTAACAATTGAAATGCATAATATAAATGTATTTTACTCAGATGTGAGTTGATTAGCATAAAGATAGCGGAGAGGAGAAGAGCTCTGCTAAGAGGAAGTAAGAAAGCTCAAATGTGGAGTTACACTTTACAAATTAATATCAGCTACATAAAGTCCATTTCCAATCCTTTGTTAGCTTCAAAAAGGCTCCATTGTGGTATGTTAAAACTATTGGAATATCTCTTAATGTTCAGCATTTTGAGTGAATGAAACAAAGTGCACAGCGGCCAGCAGTTTTAGTCAGCCGGCAAAGCAACGGGAGCTGCATTGAGTTAAAAAAAAGAAATATTGTCAGTTTGCCTCTATTTCAGCAGCATTTCTCAAGTGCACTCAAGTGCACTTTGCCTCCAAAGTCTTAGTTTATGGCTCTTAGTTGAAAAACTGAATTTGAACTTTTGTTCATACAGAAACTTGAACTTTGAACCTGTGTAAAGCTAACATATTCTCACCACTCCTCTCTCTAGACTTACAAAACACCATTTTGGACACTATAGAAAACATTGTAGAAAACTATAAAATGAAATCTGTAATCCAAGCAGTAATTTATCAACTTAATTTATTATCTGCTGTCACCCTCTAATCTCCTCCTTGCATAGCCTGTTTTTAGAGACTTTGTAAAATAATCAACACTTTCATTAAAACAGCTTTTCAATATGTTTTAAAGGTATTGTCAAATTTAAATAAAAACACAATCAATCAAATAGAATCATACTGGAAAAATAAGTTCAGGCAATCAGTCAAAAGGTAAATAAAATGCAGTAAACAGTAAGGTGTTATTTTATTGTGGTTTTCAGTTGCATACTCACCAACTCTTCATTGAAGCATTATTGGTTTTATGACAGCCAAAACACTTTTTGCACTGTACTGGAAATGTGCATACTTACTGAAGTGTGATCAGTGGTTGAGGTCTTTTCTTGACATGTAGTCAAGGCCACCACTAACTTTATTGAGCTATACGATGAGGAGCAATCTGAGGGGTCCTGGATGTTTGAATGGATTAAGGAAATTTCACTGGAACCCCAACCAACTCTGACTTCATTTGTCTCAACCTCAAATAGCTCTAAATATAAGTGTGAGCAACCTCCAAGTTGCATTTTGTGATCCGATCAGGCCAACCACTTGCCGAGGTGGTCTGGGACGCATCTGATGACACATCTTTTGTAGTGGAATTGCTGACTCGTTCCCGGCAAGAACATAACCGGAAAATATGTCATCAAAGCAGGACGTGACGGTTGTTTTGATAAAAGCATGCCAGTGGTTGAAAAAATAGAGAGGAGCATAGATGTATGCGGTTACCTGAACATTTTTTTTTCTCTCTTAGCCCTCTTTAGCCCAAAAAATAAATGTGGTGCTTATCTGATGTAATAACTGTGTGCAGGTCCCTTTAGCAGAAGTGACATAGGCCAGAATGAAATCTGGACACAAATTAGCCATATTAAGAAAGAAAAGAGTATTTGTGTCGAGTAACATGTTTTAATAATTTTGAATAGTGATTAGATGAAATAATCTGAAATGAAGGGTGACTTTCTTGGTTTTTAGCTATGCTATGGGCTATTATTGACAACAACACTGAGAGGAGCAATACTTGATGCAAAGACGACTTTTTTTTTGTCACCTCTAAAAAATACGAGAACAAAAGTGGAAAAAAATGGATGATATAATTGGTTCATCTGCTCTCATGTAAGTTGTAAATGTTATAATGCCCAGCTAACTAACCTAATAACCTAGCATTTTGTCCATAGTCACATTATAATGTTACCTGCATTGTCTGACTGTGGACTGGGGATTATGACTCTAGTGCATCAAGATCTTCCTGCCACCTAGCAAATATTTGATGATTGCTGCCTCTGAAAAGCAACACTGTGGTCCTGTTGATCCTCAGATCTGTGAATCTGACAGTCATGTCTCATTCAAAGTCTGTGAGATGGCACTTTTGTGGCACTTTGTCCACTCTCAATAAGCCTTGAATATGCAAATTATATATATACATTTAGTTTTTGTTGTTTGTGCCTGATAATGGTTCACATCATCTGCAAAAATTATGTCACAAATACTAAAAAATTGCAGGTCACATTTCATTCATTGAATAAAATGCAGTTGTGATCTTCATCTTCTGCTTCCACTCACCCTTTTTTCCTGTTCCATCACACACACGTACGCACACACACACGTAGGAAGATACCCTTGCACGCACATATACAGTGTAGAGGAGCTCTAACCTACAATATACTAATAGGGTGATGGTGAAAGTGAAGCCGTGCAAACATACATACAGTATGCTGACATATACTCAGACACAAATGTGTACACATGCAGATATGCCTGTATACTTTTGTTTTTCACTCGCACACTTGTGGGTTGCTGGTCCCTGGTGATTCACTGGTTCTGTGTGACCTGGAAAGAGCTGCACTGACTCCTCCTGGTGCCGCTAACAACTGATCTGCCATTCTGATCACAGAGCACAGAGTCGACACTCAGCGGTCTCTCAGCAGCTTCTTGTTAACATGGCAGCTCAACCAAAAAGTGACAAAATGAAATTCAGGGAGTCTGTTTAGATATTTTAGTTATTCAGTGTTGTACAAATGATCAGGCTTTAATTCTAAATGGCTGTTTCTGTCACTTAATGATGATACATGATGACTTGCACAAAAGCAAACTTGAGAGATTGATGAAATTCTTTTACATGATAGTAGATGATGATGTATTTTTTATATCCTATGATCTATCACACACAACAATAAATAAAAAAAAAAGTTGATTAACAGATAAACTGCAGCCTTTTGTCTGTCTCTCAGCTGCAGTCGCACGCTCTCATCCTAAGGTGAGGCAGAAAGGACGCCCCCAAACAGCAATTATCCAATCATAGCTTAGCAACCGTAACCAGGCACAGCAGGCCTGTCAAGCTTTGGATTTCTTCACATGCTGAAGTGGTGTGCTTGGATAAATGCTTCATATACAAGAGGTGGAGGGGTTTGTGTCTTTTATCACCTCTCCTAAAACACAAAATCAAAAGTGTAAAGAACAAATTAACAGTTTGTCTGTAAATGTAAAATATTAAATATCTAATTAACAGTTGTACATTTTTATTTCTTCTGAGGCCAAGGGGCATGACATTAATTACATTAATTTGTCAGTTATAGATTACATCAAGATGCTGATTTATCAGAGTTAAAGATACCAGCTCTGCTCTTTATTTGATTTGGGGGAGTTTACTGTCCTGCAACTCAAATCAAACACATGTTAGACAGTGTTACATTTGACGAATTCATTGGTTATTCCTCAACTTCAAATCATTTTATTTTGCATAAGTAAAGCATTCACGATTCACTGTTTAAATATCCACATTAAGCCATACATGTAACTCGTGTGTTGCTTGTCCTGAGCATGTTTTTCAGTGAGCAGCACTTCTGAGCCTTGGTTGTCATTTAATGTTGCCTTTCAGTCAAAAATGTGTTTCTTTTCTTCTTGCTACAGTTGAATGTTTGAGCTTCACTGTGCAGAATGATGTATGTGCAGAGTTTGACAGCAGAAGCCTGTTTTCATCTTCATCTTCTGAAAGTAGAAAGTGTGATGTGGAAACTTGAAACAATGCACATACACTGAAAATGGACTTGTCAGTGGGAGACATCTGGTTTCCAGCTTTTAAAGTCATTTACATAATTATATATTCAGGATTTGTCAATAAGGGAGATGGATTATATGTCATTTTATGAATTTCAAACTACTTAATCAAACTTTTTCTTGTGGAAAAAACACAATAGACACCAATTTTTATTCATTTTTATGTATCTTAAAACATGTAACTTTCTTGGCTGAATCATCAATACAAAGCATGAGCAACTGCAAAAGAAGAACAAACCACTCATGTACAATTATACACTACATATACTATTTAAAAAAAAACAAACAACTGAAGTTGTACAAATCCTTATCATTACAGTAATTAGCAATATCCTGACTGGGGTAAGTGGGGAGAGACAGACCCTGAGCAGCAGGATAATTATTTAATTGGTGAGTGTCCAAGAACACAACCAACAACCCTTGGGCAACATCTCAATTTATGAACCAGATGTATCCCGCTGTTTAGGCGAGGACTTGCCCCATCCAATTGACCGACGGGGGACCATCCTGGAGAGAGGCTATAAAGCTGCCATTTTGGCAGGATGGATGGGGACTGGACACGGTGCTGGGAGAGGTGGCCCACCAGAGGCCTGGCAGTAATTAGAATAAATTGATGGCGGATGGTTTTTGTGTGGTGTGTCCAAATTGGCATTGTAACATGGGTATGGATTAAAGAGCACACACACAGAATATATATATATATATATATATATATATATATATATATATATATATATATATATATATATATATATATATATATATATGTATACAAGCCCACACTCACAAACTTGGCATAAATAGCAGGATGAAATGTACGGTTCAGTGGATGTCAGTCTGTGTCATGTGACTAGAGACGCTGTGGATATAGGCTCACTTCCAAACCAGTTGGACATCGATCAGCTAAGTTGTCCTAGGTTGTGTAGAGCAGTTTGGACCAGGGCCAATCACAAGATCCTGCCCTCAACCTGGAGAATGACTGTCCCCTGTCTGCCACACATCACATCTCAGCTTCTTTTAGTTCATTCTGTGTATTTTGTGTCATGTATTTGTTTTAAACAAGACATGCCATACATTTTCACAAAACATTTATGAAACAATGATTAGCCTACAGAGGGTGCTAAACATTTAATATGATGTATATTTACATCACAGTAAGATCTTGAACATGATACTGACTTGTTACTGTATTTTAGCTCAGTTTAAAAATGCCCTGGCTGTATTTATGTTATTTTACTTACTGGTTGGTTCAAAGGGGCCTGAAAAGCATAATGGGAGTCACATGTTTACTTCTACAGTGCCAGTTTTAAAGACTTTCTGAGGACACATGTTGGACCACTGATCTGATATTTGTAAAAACCTGGAGGGATTATACTTACGTTTTTGCAATTATTTCCAGTTAATAAAAAAAATCACACTCATTGGAAATTTGTATTAGTTATAATTTTAGAAAAATGACTGAATTTCTTCCTGCTCTGAATGGATTAAAAGGGGCGGATGCACACAACCTTTTAAAAATGCATTTGTGATTATTTTCCTCTTTTTAAACATTTAGAAAAAGAACAGTGGTGCTAAATGGGAATTTTCAAGACTTTATTTACTACATTGTTCTCAGCTGTGGTTCAGTGGTCAACATTAAGAAATACACTCATTTGTTTTCTTGTGACTATCTTCCAGCAACACTATTTTTTTTTTTATTCTCAAATTGTTTCATTTGGAAAATGTTGTTGAAAAACTTTGATATTATCCAAGCAAAAAGCCACTATTCATTCAGACCATTCATAAAACAAAAATAATTGCATGCAACATAAATATATAAACATACTTTTTTTAAATCTCTTGTGACTTTTCAGATGTGGATTTTGATGTTGAAAGCTGTGTTTAGAAATCAAGATTTTTACAACTTTTAAAGGTTGGATCATCTTCAACCAATGTGAGCTCATATACAAATCATATTGTCATGGTATGTTGAGGACAAATTTAATTAAACCAAATCTGAAAATGAAAATTACATTTTATGAATTGTCTGATCGCACAGATAATGTATTAGTATTATTTTCTTATAAACCACAACTTTAAGTAATTAAAAATGGATGTAATAATGTATGTATATCCGATGCTTTGGCTCTTCATTTTTCCAGACCGTCACTACCTAATCCACCTGGCAGCTTGATATCTAAATCGGCACTCAGGAAATCACACTTGAGGATCACAGATGAGATTTAGTTACACACCTAGGAAGAGATTACGCTCTGCATCAGGATGAAATTATTACCCATGGGCAGGAGCTTCAGTTTATTAATCAAGAATACAAAATCACTTGGTTGATGCCGATCATGTATACACATTTGAATTCTGGCTTTCTGTAGACAATAAATTTTTGCAAAATGACCAAAATAACAGAGAGAAAACCCTCCAACTCTGCTTTCGAGTCATTTGGCAGCAACATGCCAAACATTATCTCTCCCGGTGTCACATTGTCATGTTTACGTGGTCCATATTAACCTCTGGCGGTATCAGTCCAAACTGTGGCCATGACCTGCGTGACCTGACTGGCCTCTGTGGGTCAGAACAGACCAAGCAGAGTCCCAAAGCCTCAGCCAGACGGATCAATGACAGACTCAGGCCGTCATTGATCAGGGGACGAAGATAGCCTCATCATTCAACATGGAGCAGTAGTAGTACAGATGTTATTTGTGTGAAGGCTGGAATAAGATGGCATTCACGTCCAACACCTGTCAGTCTTTATAATGCGTAAATGTGAAGCAAAGTAAGACTTTTAGTGCCCTAATTGATGATAAGATGTGTGCAAAAGCTTTGTAAGGCTGTCAATCAATACCAATGACTTTGGCTCCTTTCTCACCTCTTAACAAAACCTCTTCACCCTCACCTATGTGTACTATTTCAGCTCGGCCTCTGGAAAGTTTCTCAAAAGAGCACTCTGTCAAATCCATTTTGCACGCACAAAAGAGTAGTGTGGAGTAAACAGCACAACAAAAACAGCTGTGGTCTGTTGAAAGGATGGATAATGAAATAAATTTGCCTTCCACTCATTTGTTTTCTACATTTTACAGCAATTTCTAAATGATCATTTTGGGGCAAAGGTAAGTAAATGTTTGTCTTCAAATCAAAATCACAACTTTATTATTAAAGACTTTAGGCTTGTACTCGAATTACAATTTTGTCAGTCGAATTGGTTTTGGCAATGACGATTTGACTATTCGTTCTATTTTTTTTTTTTCCATGTAGACTATCTGGACTATCAGAAAATCCATTTGCATGAGTTTAAGTGATGATTTCAACCAGATTAAAATAATCAAATGCAACGGAGTCATGGGACTCATTTTGAGCTCTTCAAAATCAATAAAAGACAGCTGCATATGATGCAATATTTGAAATTCCTGCCATATAGTATATGCAGCAGGGTTGTGACAGTATGTCAGAATTAGAAAAGCAACTCACATGTACCTCTTTTTAAATCAAGCTCTTAAAGCTGATTTATTTAATATTGCACTTTAAAATTAAAGACATGTAAATTAATAAACAAATGAAACTGTTTCATGTCATTGCCTGCTATGAAATAACTGACATCTGTTCTTCAACAGGATAGGCCTACTTCTTTATTTCTCTTTAAACAAAAACTAATACATAAATAAACTATGAATAAATAAACCTAAACAAAAAATAATTAATACATTTATTTTTTATGGTTGGAATTATTTTTTCATGAAAAAGGAATAAATAATAATAAATAATGACAGTACTTACAATTAAGGTTTTTAAAAACTGAATGCTCAACTTGAAGAATCTCAGTCGACTGAGGGATCTCCAACAGATGATTTGACTCATCAACTTTCAGGGGGCGACACGCATTTGATCTCAATCTGCAGAGCCTTGCTTTCTTGTAGTTCGTTTTTTGTTTCTTTTGCAACCTAAACTTTGTTAAAGAGAGTGGTGATCATCTGTAAAGTGGACATATCATGCACATTTCCAGCTCTATATTAATATTTCTGGAATATCATTGGAATACGATTAAGAATTCAACTCTTACACTGGTCCTTTATGCAGCTACTAAGTTCAGCCTCTGTCTGAAACAGACCGTTTTAGCTCCTGTCTCTTTAAGGTCTTCCTCCTCATGAACCCACACTGGTCTGATTGGCCAACTTCAGGAAGCTTCTGTCAGCTGTGGAGGCTACATTAACAAGCCGTAGTAGTAAGATTTCACATCTTTTCCTCACTCTTTTCTCAAAATGGAAATTTCATACATCCATACATGTTAAAATGTTCTGAATCTGATCCAGAATATGTGAGTGGATAACCTGAACAACACATGGGCCAACCTTGGAAAAAAACAAAGGCTGTTGAACGACGCAAAAAATCTGACATCATCATGAGTAAGATGTAGAGGTCATGCAAAGAGAGCGTTCAGAGCAGGGTGAAGCCTTAGCTTTTGACTTTCAGGGAACATTTTTACGTTCACCTCAGCTTTTGGAACTCTATCCATGTTTAACATAGACATCCGACATCATAACAGCATAAAAATAGCAAAATCACAAAAGCATGATGTGTGCCCTTTTAAAGGATTTTAAAGGATTCCTTATTAATGTTTCAACCTCTACTTAGCATCATCGTTGACCATTTTCAATACAGCCGGACATTTGACAATGACGTTTCCCTTCACTAAAACAATGCGGTTGCCATTGTTTTCTATATATTTTCCTCGATGCTGTGGGCCTCTCTTGACATACCAACTCTGAATGAGGCCTTGTTGCCTTCAGGCTCTTTTTTCTTCAAAACGCCTCAAGTCTGAAAATCATGGGGCTTATTTACTAATTCAACATAAGTGGTATAGGTCGCATGCTATCATTAGCTAGCACTTCTTTACAAAACACAAACTGAGGCTATGGTGAGTCACTTGACTCAGTCTCAGCTCGAGTTACTGTTCATCATATTTCCAGCGTCTGGGTTTAACTCCTGTTTCTGGTTGCAATGCTCTTGGTAAAAAAAAAAAAATGAGATGAGATGTACATCATAACCACTGCTGCAGCTGTTACTGAGCCTGTTGTTTTCAGAGCACTGGCATGCACGTCCTGTTCACCTCACTCACCGGCTTTGTCTCACATCACTCTGTTTACGCCCCACCTTCAACTCTCCAGCACCCCCTGGGGAGAAACGCCTCACAGTTTGAAAACCCTCTGCTGTACTGGTTTAAATGTTTAAATCTTTTTTTTTTTTTACCAGACCATGCAGCCATTGATTTCTATTCATTCCAGTATGATATGAAAATAAATTAGCCATATCTTTGTTGTGTAATCAGTCACAGAGAACATCAAGTATGCAAACATTTTTGGAAGTTATGTTACTATGATGAAGCAGGTGAGGATGTCTGGATGCAGAAGTACATTTAAGATTTTTTAAAACACAGCAGCACAGTTTGCAAAATGGTTAGTTGTAGAGCTGCAACAATTAGTTGATGAATTGATTTTTAAAGAATTAATCAGCAACTATTTTGATAATTGAATAATATTTTCTGCATTTTTCCAAAAGTACATGTGATTTACAGTAAAATGGCTCAAACATACAAAACAATTAACACATTCAAAGGTCTATAATCTTAAAATGTGACTTTAATAATGACGTAATCTACAGCAGACAGTGACGTGTAATATTGAAATGAATTATTTGTTTACATATCTCCATATGACTTTAATTATTCAGTGATCATTTGCTTATTACTGTTAACTTATATTCTTTCTTTTTATTGCATTTTAAGTGGACAGATGAGTGATGACATGAAATGAGGAATGGAGTGAGAATATATAGAATGAAAACAAATGTCAGGTTCAGCAGATGTATCTTGCCTTCAAAAATGTTTTAAAAAGCTACTACAGCCTCTGATGTGCTGAAATCACCAAATGCAGTGAGCAAAAGATGAATTGAAATGGATGAAATACGCAGACACAGGTAGCAGAAATATTTTGAGCTCAGTGCTCTCTTTAAAACAACATTGAACCGTAAGTGTAGTTTTGTGAACATGAAATGTTGATATGTGGTTTTCTGACACATAAGTGACATGATGTTTGAGATATTGATAAATGTGGTAGCAAGCATCACTCTCATCTGTCGTTTTATTGTAGCAGGAACTTCGGTAAGGAGTGTTCAGGAGCTGTGAAGAACCAAGAAGAGGATTAAGAATATAAAGACAGAGCTGTGGGAGAGCAGGGAGCATGAGGAGGTTATGATGAATGGCATTAAGGAGATAAAAAGGAAGGTTCTAGGAAAAAGGAAGGCTGAGGAGGAAAAAAGAACAGAGGAATGGAGGACGGTGATGTTTTGTGTGTGTATGTGTGTGTGTTTGAGAGAGAGAGAGAGATAGTGTAAGAGAGATACATAAAGGGAGGAGAAAAAGAAAGACCAGAGTCCAAGAGGAGGAGGAACACCAGGAGGAGGCTGGTGCGACAGAGGGAGGGAGAGCATAGGAGAGATGATGATTTGTGGCTCTCTCCAGTGTGCTAGCGTTACAGGAATGGCCCTCCAGGGCAGCATGAAAAGCCTCTTGATTGTTAGGAGTGGTAACTGGAGCCCCCAGCTCCTTGCCCTGATAGATTTATTTACATTTCAGCGCCTGGACCCCACTCAGAAAAAAATGATACGAGGCAGCCAGGGCATCAATATTTTGTAGTAGTGATGATCCTCCTTTACCCAACCCCCAGCTTTTGTTCTATAATGATGACTTAATGCTGCTGGTGATGCTTCATGTTGCTCTGGTCAGTCATTGGATTATTCTTGGCCATTATAGTATATCTGTTGTCTACATTTGGATATCTAATATATAACAATGCCTCTGGAGATATTTTTTAATGACCGAACAGATTTCATTGGGAGTCGTTCTGTCTGTAATTAACTTTAACCATAGACTGACTTTAACTAACACTTAATCAATGGCTATTTTGAGAACATGATTGCATTATCACATCTGATTGTGCTCACTACAGCACTTCTCAATTATTGTACCGCTATGATTACTTTTAAGTCTCTCAAGGCCAGGCCGTCACTTCATTTGGAAAGGTTTAAAGACATTTGTGCAGAGCCCCCACTGTGCCAAATATTAGACGGAATATGCAATCTAAAATTATAAATGGCCCTCAAGGTTTTAATTTGTGCCCACTATGTAATTACTACAAATCAGATGGAGAATGCCACATACTCGCTCAGCTTTTAGCCTGCATCTCTGTCTGTCTGTGTAGTGTTAACTCACTGTTTATTTTTTATTTACCCTGAGAAGATTTACACACTTTGTTTTTTCTGTATCATCTGTCAGATGTCCACCACAAAAATAATCCTCCACTGTTGGCCAGTAACTCTTAAGTGGGAAGGGATCAATTCTTACTCACATTTTCCAGCCAGTCAGGAGAAACTCTCCGCACACAGTCTCACCTCTGAAACCTTTAGGCTCCTGCCTGGTCGGGAGGTTAGCAGCAGGCATCGACTGAGTTTTTCTATAAAAGTAGAAAATGAGATGTGAGACATGAGCCTGCAGAGTGACGACACATGTTTGCATTAGGTTTTTAATTTAGAATAAAATAAGACTTAATGATCCCCCTCCAGGCATGTTGTAAGACATGAGCTCAACTGGTTCCAGATAAATCCTGTTCCTTATTATATGCCTTTATTCTGATTTTCATTTAGCACAAATAAACTTTCATTTGTTGTTTTCACTTTCATCAGATTAATGTGAAAACAGCTTTTTAGAGTCAAACTCTGCACATACATGCAGGGCTGCAGCAGCTAATTGATTAATCGATTAGTTAACAGAAGAAAATTAATTGCCAACTATTTTGATAATCGATTAGTTACATTTTGAGGCACCTTGCTAAAATGCCAAAACAAGACATTTTATTTTGCATCTTGGGCTTGAGGAAACATACATGGACATTCTTCACCATTTTCAGACATTTTATAGACAAATTTACTTATAGATTTATTGATCAAATAATTGACAAATAAATCAATAATGAAATGATCTGTTGCTGCAACCCTACATATGTCATTCTTCACAGTGAAGCTCAAACATCCAACTGAAGGAACAAGAATAAAAACACATTATTTAGTGAAAGTAGAATTTTAAAAAAAACAGTAGAAGAATACAAACTTTTTCAACTGCCTAAAGACACAGGTTGAAAATTAATATATACAACTATATATATATAGCTTTTTATTAATGAACAAAACTGAAAGAATGTGAACTTGACGATTTGGTAGGTTTCAGGAAAATAAAGCAATTCAGCTTCTATAGAGAGGACTTTGATTTAAGGATGACATAGGTGGAAAATAAGAGCAAATCTTTTTTTTTTATGAGAAAATGCAGACAGTACATTTCAGACTAAAGCAGCCAGACATCCTGCTGAATTCTAATACCAAACAACTACCTACTTATGTACTGTTTATCCATTAGAGCAGCCATTAAATGCCAGTGTGATGGCTTCTATTATAGTGAGCTGGTCTTGGTAATGCCACATGATAATTGCATTTGATTTTGGGGAACTATAAACAAAAATTGTGGTTTCAAAGTCAAAGTAAAAGTTGGTTTCTGACTGCCTGGCTGGATTTTTGAAGCAGTTTCTTGGATGAAACAGCAAAATACTTGTGATTGAACTGGAACATTATTTCTCATCATGTGCGATTTTGATGGGAGTCACTTCTTTTACCTTCTGTAAGATAAGTCATGCTCAAGCTTCACTGTGCTGCACCATCAGCTTGTGTCTTGTTGTTACACAGAGGGCGAGGGTCGGAGGCGGCAGTAACACTTGTATTGAGTGATTTTTCCAAAATGAGAACAAACAGAGGGGGCCAGCAGCAGCAGCAGCAGCAGCAGCAGCACCAGAAGCTCTGGACAGCCAGCAGATTTCCACAAGCAGACGGCTCCCAGTCTTAAGTGGAAGAGCAGCAGCCTCTCCCATTTAGGATAGTGGGCTATTTAGCCTGACAGCCATTAAATATGAATTAAAAACCACACAGGCCTCTTTGCCTTCGAAAATGTCATTACATATCTTTATGGCAGCCGATTGTTGAATAAGCAGTTTGCAGGGCTCCCCTGGGGGCAAGGCTGGGGATGGGAGTAGAGTGGAGTGAAGTGGATGGAGGGAGGGGAGGGAGGAAGAAACAGGGTGGTCAGTTGAGTGCTGGAGTGGAGGGATAGCAGGATGGGATAGGGGACAGATGGGTGGAGGAGCGAGAAGGAATGAGAGGATGAGTGAAGGGATGGCAGAACAAAAACAGAGGGGAGGGGGGGTTTCTGGCCATGTGCGGAAGAGAGGCACGGAGGATGGAGAGAGCGCAGTGGAGGAAAAACGAAAAGGCAGCTCTGCTATAACGGATGAGGCCTAATAGCAGCTGAAATGGAATCTACATTACAGGTCCTAACTGAGTGCACTACTTCAGGGGCCGGGCCCCGAAAGGAGCAAATAATAGAGCTGGCTTGAAGTGGTGCTTCAGTTTCTCTCCAGCAGATGAGGGAGATGTGTATGGGGTAAATGAGATTGAAGGGGAAGGGGAGTCCTTCAGATAGATGCTGTCCTTAATATTTTCAGGGTTGTAAAAAATGTCTCAAAAGGTCAGCGTGTGCCTGGCGACTCATTTTACTGCGCAGTGTTTATGGCGTGAACCAAGAAGCTCCAACCACTGGGTTGTAATTATCCAAGCTGCACCTCCAAATTATGACAGCTGTTGTTAAAGAATTAAAGACATTACAGTTGGTCTTGTTGTGTTCTTGAATACACCTTTTGTTGCACTAATACAGCTAATTTCACTTAAGCATATTTGATATACCCTCCCGTCAAATGACATTCAATGAGGTTATTTTCACTTTATCCTATGCTTTATATATTTACATTATTATTTTCAGTCAGTCAAACACTTCCTTGTCTGATGAAGCTGCAACAATAGAACAGTGCCTACTGTAAATGCTATTGTCATCTCCCAATGACAGAGTACTAATGCTGTTTTCAAGAATCTGTAATTTGGCTTCATTTTGCAGCTGAACTTTGATTGTTTTTTACATAAAATGTTGCGGGGGATGATCAGTCAACAAACCTTTTTTAAATATTTCCAGCATCACCACAAGGATGGGGGATATAATTGCTTGCAAAGACAGAAAACACATATATTTCCTATCAAAATTATACTGTAACTACTATAATTTGCTCTTACCTGCAAACTCTTTTCACTCTCTGAGCACTTGTCTTGGTATAAAATGCAGAAAATGAACATGTAGCGTAGTGGCCACACTGTGTACAATATTGTTTCATTTGCCAGCTGATTGGATGGATTGACAGCTGGATGAATATATGATGAACAGATAGATCGTTACATGTAATAACGGAGGGAGGGACGAAGAAATGAACAGACAGATGGGGAGGCAGACAGCCTGCCAGACGTGAGCAGCCACTGATTGTTGTTCTATTGACCATGTGATTGGTCAATACATTGCTTCGTCTGAAACATTATCTACCACTATCAGGTTGTCCCAAGCTGTCTTCAAAAACAGAAAAGATCTACAACATATTTATTCAATACAAGCATGTAGCAGCAGTCAACACAGGTGTAGATATCCAGGACTAGCCTGCTCACTTTTGCTAGTTTCTTGTGTGTGCTGCACCAGATTCACACCTATTCAGTCCAATACTTCTTCTACTTCCAAACAGCAATGGCAATATTTCGGTCGAGCGTCTGCACACAGAGGTGCACGGCTTCACTTGCACTCTCCTTCTTCCTGCATCGCTCTATTTTGCAAGCGTGTGCATGTGTGTGTGTGCATGTGTGTGTGTGTGTGTGTGTGTGTGTGCTTTCACTCCTGTCAGTCCACTTAAGGGCCTTTGGTTTCAGAGGAGGCCATTGTGTTTCCTCCATCGCCTAGCAACCATCATCAAGGCCAGCACTCCATTGTTGCGGAGGCTGAGCACCTGAATTGCCTGCTGCCTGTTTCTACTTTTCAAAATTGTACTGTAATTTCACAAAGTGGCGTTTCAGCATTAGAGAGAGAGAGATGGCCGTGCTCCAAATTGGAGGGCTATGAAAATTGGGGGAAGCTTCATTTGGTGGTTTCACATCAGGAGCCGCGCGCATTTGCAAAAGCCACACAAACAGTGGAGAAGACGTTCTGCGAATTGTGTGTTTAGCTGGCGATGGCAAAATGAAAACAAACACTGAACGATTTATATTTCAACCTATACCGTGTGTGTGTGTGTGTTTGTGTGTGTGTGTGTGTGTGTTTGTGTGTGTGTGTGTGTGTGTGTGTGTGTGTGTGTGTGTGTGTGTGTGTTTGACAGAGAGAGAGAGAGGGAGAAAAAGATGGAGACAGAGAACGTGCTAAAGACAGCAACAGAAACTGAGATAAAGAGATGCCTTTAAAGGTTTTTGTGAATTTGCATGAGATCTATGTTTATAGCTTTATATTTTGTTGAAATGTACTTTATAAACTGACAGATTGATACAGAGAAATAGAAAACCACAAACAGAAACAGACAAAGATGGAAGAGAGAGAGAGAGAGAGAGAGAGAGAGAGAGAGAGAGAGAGAGAGAGAGAGAGAGAGAGAGAGAGAGAGAGAGAGAGAGAGAGAGATAAAGAGGGGGGGAGAGAAGTAGAGATACAGAGAGAAGGAGAAAAAAAGAAGAAAATGGGAAAAATATGAACAGAGCAACATGTAGTGGGCAGGACTTCAGTGCTGAAAAGGTTTGTGGGCTAGATTTTTCTCAGTGACGTCACTTTTACTCAGTTTCCTTGAATAGCACCTGTGTGCATGGGGGCTGTCTGTCTGTCAGATCTGAGTAAAAACATAACCCATGCCAGCAAAAACATATCTATCAGTGTTCTTCACTGGCCAACAGAGGCCAACATCGACTCTGTAGGTGTTAGAGACTGGCCCCCTGAAGCCCTCTATTTTCTTAACCCTAAAAGCTATTTAGGTTTTTAGCATCTTTTCTGTGAGTCTACATACATTTTTTTCCTTTCAAACATCCTTTTTGTGAATTCAAGTGAGCTTAATTTTTATTTATATTTTTTTGACAAAGATTGCGTTTTCTCTTTGTGCAGTGAAAATTGCTCTTTTTTTGTCTGCGCGCAATCAACACGCTTGTGGATGACCCCAGGTGCCATATTCAATAAGGGTAAGTGCCAATAATTTTACCATCAGATAAATGTGTGTCTCTGATTATGTTGGTTATATTTGTATTGTTTTGCCTGACATATACCGAGAATATTTGTGCTGCGAATATTTACAGGTTGTTTTTTTTCTGGTCATTGCAACAATTTACCATTGAAACATTTTCCCCATTTGTGACTTTCGTTGCCATTGTCTGTCAATGTCACACGCTTTCTCTTATTGATTTTCAACTGTGCAACTAGTCTGTGTGAGAATCCCTGCATTTAACATCAAACTGCTGCACACTGATGTGACAACCAAATAATCTGGTTGTTCTTAATCATTCCCATAAAAAGCACATAAAACACAGTTATATTCCAACACACACAAACACACACACACATCAGACTGACATACTGTAGACCTATGCACACAAAATACATGTAAAAGCACACACACTTGCACGTGCACACACACGCAGATCAGGTTTCATTGTGTCTGTGCAGTCCACATGCACACACACACAAACACACACAGGGTTGTCTGTGTCGAGGGTCCGGTGAGATAGCAGCGCTGTTGGCCGACGTGCTATCAAGTTTCAGTAAATATTCACATCATTCTGTGCATTTATGTTCAGTAGGAATCAATTTCACACAATAAAACTGTACACAAAGCGTAAGTGCAGAGCAGCGAATGCAGAGCTAATTACACACTTTCTCTTAGTACAGACAGAAGAATAGATTTATTAGAAAAAATGTTCCTTTGTTAAAAGAAAAATGTTTTTATCTGCTCGAACTGAAGAATAAGTTTGCCTGTAATAAGAAAACAATCCCACAGCCAATATCTATATCTTACTCTTAATTCCCTGAATATGTGTTCAGAGCAAGTAAGTGATCATTCAAATATATATGGTGACGTGATGTTATAACACCCAAAATTAAAGTGCTTTTTCGGATATAAATCATGCATTTAATGTGTTGGTATTATTTCTTCACTGCAATATGTGTCCATTGTTGTAATATGTGTCCATCACAGTAAAATATGTCCATCACTGTAATATGTGTCCACCTAAAGCATTAACAAAATGGCAATGTGCCAGTGAGAAACAACTGGCTTTAAGTCTTCGCTCAAAGGCTGACTTCAGACGTCCAAAACGTTATTATTAATGTTAAATTATTGATTATTATTGACAACGTAAAAACCTTACCTGGAACATATAGATTTAAATCACTTTGTGGAATTGAGTAGAGCACATACATATGGAAGAAATGGATAATTAATGCAGTAATTTTCTGCTAGGGGTGAATGGGGCAACTATCATCACTGGAGATGATGGTAGCTGAAGAATTCATGGATAAACAATGCTAAATTTAAATACTTTAATATGTAAAATAAATAGCTTTTGCAGCCTCTTATAGCCTCTTTCAATAAGAAATCAATTAAAACTGCTGAATAATGAAAGAAAAATCATTATCTGATGCAAAAATCCACCAATCTGCTTTATAAATATAATATTAAATTCAGGTAGAGGTTTTATATTCTTCCCTCATCGGTGCATGATGAAATGTAAAGGGATTTATTAATTAATTTTCTCCTCACTGTTCACTTAATTTATTTTGGCAGCATCGCTGACTGACAGCTGAATTAAAGTGACACTGAACTGATTAACACTGACGTCAGCATACAAAAAACACACTGCAGTGACGGAGAGATAACTCATGAGTGGCAGCTCTCTCTGTTCAAGCGTGCAGGGTTGTCACTGGTTGTACCGAGCCTTGGATCACACAGTTTGTCCTGGAAAATAACCCTGACGCTGACCTCTGACCCTGCTTCAAGCCTCTCTGCCTTCACTCATCACTTGGCCTCGGCCTTCCTCAAGAACATCAGGCTCTCACAAACTGAACCCTCCACAGGTTAACACATTTCACATATATCGGTTCCATGTTTTTCAAATGTAGTATGTAACATAACTTTGTGATTCCTGTTTTCAAATAAAAAAATGGTAGATGACAGATAACGAAGCAGTCACACAGAGATAATTGAGGTATTGAAGTGTGTTTCTTTCGAGCATGTCTACAAGCACATTGACAGATTGTTTCTTGACAGGCTGCCAGTCCTGCTTCATTTTATCTGTGAGCACAAAGAGAAGGACTGCCAGTTCTGCTCTGAAAAACAAACTCCGGCCTTCAACCAAGAGGTTTAAGATATAGAAGTTTGGCTTGAAGGAATGCCATGGAGGTTTTGTTAGAAAGCTCCTTCAGCCCTCCCACGTCTTCACAGGAGTTATTTGTATCATACATTAGCTCAAGGAGGCCACCTTGAGTATGACTTGTAAGCGTGGTAACAGAACTTAAAGGAAAATGCACTGGATAAAAAATAATTTAAATGCATTTATTGAGAGGGTTCACCAGCCTGAAGAATTGTTCTTTTTAAAGCATTTAATTGACAAAACAGATAAATCGTATGGCCTTCACTGTCTGGATGAGTGCATGGCAGTATGGAAGACTAGTGATTTTGTTGTTTTGTGTCTAAACCGACAACAAGTCATTGTCTCCCTCACTGCTTTGAGACACAGCCTTGAGCTCAAGTCACATCGGAAAAATGACTCTTTAAATCTGACACTGAGCAATAATGTTCTAGTTGAATATTTATAATAACATAATAACAGAGTTACTGGGCTAAACTGGGTCAAATAAAGATGTATCCCCAGGGAGAAGGTGTACAATTTTGGGTGAAAATCAATTAAAAAAAATACACACACACACACAAAAGCATGGTAACTGTTCTTTGAATTATAAATACTGTTTTTCAAAACATTTAATCTGAATAGGAGGCACAATACTGTCAGTCAATACTGCTGAATAGAAAAGTAATAGTCCATTTTTAACTATGTAAAAGTAAATGCAGATTTTTAATGGATGTTTTTGTTTGATTTCAGAGTGATTTACTTATTTTATATAATTTTTCTGTACAGGAATCCAGGCTCATATCTGCAGTGTCTGTGGTAAGTGATGTCTTTTTTTCTTTCCCTCCTGTCTGAACGAGACGACAGCATACAGGACGAGGTGGAATTCGACTGGTAAGAAACACACATTTGTTGTGTGGTAATTTATTAAAATTACAGAGTACTTTGGATCAAGTCATTGTTAGAATTCTGAACATTATATTTCAACTATGCTTGGATAGATATTAAAATGATTTCACCTTGTATTGTTCCCTGTTCCCTATCGTTTTAATGTGAGCTGCTCATGCAGATGTTTGCTTTGAACACTTCTGTTGAGGCAAACTGAATGAAACTGTAGATGAGGTGTTTCAGAGGTATTGATTGATTTGGCAATCTGTGTACGCATACAAATGCATCTGTTGTTAATCTGTTTATTTTCACATTTCACATATAGAGAGGTAATTTTCTTTTCTTTTATCTTGTCACTCTCCCGAGCTGAAAGGTGGCTGTGATAAAAACAGATGAAGCAAGACTCGTTCAGCTTTTACACAGCCAGATCATTCTGATTGTGCATTAGGTTAATTATTGGCTTAAAGTCAATACATCTATGAATTTGGGTTAATCCCATCAACCTGATTGTATCTACACTAAACTGGACTCCAACCTATTTAACAGCCTACTTCAGAATATTGAACCGTGAATGATGGAAAACCCCAAAGGCCCAAAGGTTATAGGTAATGTTGATATTGACTTTCCCTTCAATGAGCAACTCTCATCAGATTCTGCTACAATTTATTTCATTTCAACCTTATTACTTGCCCCTTTTGCTTTCCATTAATTATTCCCAGAACTGAAAATGTAAATCAAATATTCATGTAGTCATACAGGCCAAAATAAAGAACAAGCCAACTCAAACTGATGACTTTCAAACCCCTTTAATGATGACATTTTAAGTATCACATCTCAGATGACTTAAAGGACGAAGGAGTATCACAGACAAACACCAGTAAAGCATCCTGGGCAGCTGGAACGAACCAACAGCGAGCTCTACTGGGGGGGCAGCAGGGCCTTGGTCTGGTCCATCACCTGCTGGAAGAGCTTCTCCATAATGTCGGTCAGAGGCTTGACCTGTGCGTGGAAGTTGTCGGTCAGAGGCTTGACCTGAGCATTGAAGTTGTCGGTGAGGGGCTTAAGCTGATCCTCAATGTTGGCGATGAAGGGCTTGACCTGCTCCTGCAGCTTGGCGGCCTCAGCCTGGACCTTCTCAACCAGAGGCTGGATCTGGGCCCTGCTGTCCTTCACGTAACCCCTATGATTGTAGAAAAAGTGCAAATTTCACTGCTACTGACTCTGAATTGCATTCTAATAAAGAAAATGAACCAAAACTGGCTGACCGTTTATTATTTTATGTTACTCTTGAGAAACAAACTATTTTGGCTCACTATTAATTCCATTTAGTACTACATCAGATCAATCAGGGCGTATGCTGCATGATTTTACAGTACAAAAACAACCCTCTTACTACCCAAACCCCTAAATACTGAACAGGCTTCAGTCTTGTGTGTTACATAATTAGCCAACATTGTTTATCCTGAAAATTAACTTAAAAGTGACAAATGTATTGTTTTTTTCAAGCAACTTCTTTTCAGTGGTGGATTCAATTTTTAAATGAAATCGGTTACATGAGATTTTCAGTATATTGTTTGTATATATAAAGACGTATAGTCAGTAAATTTAAGTGGAAAATAAAGGAGTAAAGTCAAATGGGTCCTACATTCTCAGTGATAATTCATCTTAATCCCATTTATGTTATATTTAGTGTCCTACTCAACTTGCAGGTAACATTGAAAGGAGTTTAGATTCAATTATCAGCACATGAAACAATGGTGGAAGACTGAAACTGAGTGCAGTTGGTGTAGGTTGGAGGTCGAGCAGTAGATAATGAAAGCAGAGTGAGAGAGTAAAGGTAGATGTTTCTGTTGGTTGTTACTTACTGGGCAGTGTTGGTCACCTCAAGAGCCTTCACCTTCTCCACCATGTCATGGGTTGCGGTGGTGATGCCGGCTGACATTTCATTGATGAGCTTAGTAATCTTGTCAACCTCAGCCTGGACATCACGCTTCACCACTGACACGGACTCAGTGCCTGCAAACACACATTTTTTTAAAGCTTTTTTATTAAAATCCACCAAACTTAAATTATAATTTACATACTGCATTATTTGAAGAAGGATGAGCAGTAATGCCTTCTGTCAGACAGTCTCATAGCATGCACATGACACTATTTATACATACATACATCTATACTCAGCACTAGCTCTCTGAATTTGGTTGATTTTCAGGTTTTCATTTAAGTAAGATTTTTTAAATGGCCTTCTGTGGGTCTTCAAAATGTATAATATGTACTAGTATAATGCTTATAGGAAATGTAACAGTGTTGACGTTAAAATAAAAGCAGTTTTGAGTTATTGAAATGTCATATATGTCTATATTTGATCTTAAAAACATATTAAACACTGTTTTTTGTAAGCGTTGAAAAAATGTCTTACCATGGGCAACAGCCAGCACAACGACAAGAGCGGCAACAAGGGAGAATTTCATGGCTGCAGATGAGTACTGTAAGACCAAACCTAAAGAAAGTTAAGTTAAGAAAGGATTAGTCTGACAATATGAATGTGGTAAAGCAGTTACATACACACTTACAGTGGGTTTTGTGGTAATTTAAGCAATTCAAGTCATAGGAAATTTGTTTTTTCTCTAATATGTGAACAATGCATTCCTGTCCACAGCCATTCCAAGAGTGAGAAACACCAAAGCACAGTAGCAAGAGACATACCTTAACTCCTGGGGTTCTTCGACCTGATGGTGCCTTCTGTCAAGTAGCCAAAGGCTTTTATAGCTCCAGAGGATGAGTAAATCATGGCTAATCACAATGTAATCACTTCCAACATTAGGACATGACCTCACAAGAGGAGTACAATCACTGTGTTGGCCTAACCTTGATGCTTGATAGCTGTCACAAAGTAGACACAAAGTCCACTCTGCTCTCTCTCTCTCTGTGTGTGTGTGTGTGTGTGTGTGTGTGTGTGTGTGTGTGTGTGTGTGTGTGTGTGTGTGTGTGTGTGTGTGTGTGTGTGTGTGTGTGTGTGTGTGTGTGTGTGTGTGAGAGAGAGAGAGAGAGAGAGAGAGAACTGGAGGGAAACAGATAGAGATTAATCAAGAGCTGCTGGTTGTTATGACTTGATGAACCTTTGTTATGAATTTGATGCATTCATTCACAAACATATAACATATTAAAAAATATTACATCTGAAAAAAAGTTTAAATTTGTATTTCATTATGTATTTGTATTTGCTTGTATTGCTTGTATATACTATATAATGTGCTTTAAATTCTTGTAGTTTTGTATTTTAATCTTGTAAAATTTGTATTTTGTGTTAGTTTGTGTTTCATTCTCAACTGTATTTGGTTATATACAGCCACGGTCTCGCTGTGAGTGCAAAGTATGAGTTTCATTGCATAGTGCAGCTGTGCATATGACAATAAAGATTTGATTAGATCTGATTTAATTAAAAGAACTAAACAATGTCCCATTGAGATGCAAAATAACCATGAAACAGAAAGTAACACCTTTGACAGACAATTTTATGAAGATTTCATTTTTAACTTGTGTTTTTTTGGTCATTTTGGGCAAAATAATGTACACATACATACATAAATATATAAAGTATGTAATGTGTTATCCCTGAGTTCATTTTTATTTGTCCCCTTTTCCTTTTGATGATGGCAGTGATTAATCCTTGATTGTTGTCTCAACACGGGGTCAGCTGATGAAACAGAGTTACTCAATTGTGCTGATGGAGCCTTGGACCTCCACTTAATCCGTCCTATCAGCAGTTGCTCCACACTGTATGTACAATCTCCAACAGGCTGTGAGAGGATCTCCTGATAAACTCATGACAAATGATACTTTAGTTATGTGTGTTGTGTGTTTTACTGTCTGTTTCTTCATATTTTTAAAACCAGGAGGTGTAGTTCATGTCAGTGCGCCACGTTTCTACACATTTTTAAATGGTTTTCTAATCCTTTTAGTTTTTAAACACATATTGTTTTCTGTAGATAGGCACACATTTGGACATTTTGTGCCTGTAATGTCACTCTGGCAACCTACTTAGCCATCAGTTTTTGTACTTTTTGATATTGTTCTACTCTCCTTGTTCTGGGACAATGAGTATGATAAACTGATTCCAGGAAATTCTCATATCTTTAGCACATGTCATGTAAACTTTAAGAGTCATTGAATAAATTCTTGCATGAAATACTTTTCAGTGTTTATAATTCTGCTGTGCTGTTAGTTTTAGTAGTTATTCCTTTAAAATAACTTTAATATAACATTTTGAATTCTGTCTTTCAAATCATATTTATCTAAAAAGCAGCTTACAATAGTACATAGACAGTGTGCTTTGTTTGGGCTTCATTATTGCTCCTGTTATGTCAGGAGCAGATTGATTTTAGATACAACCGAGAGACCACTCAGGATGAATGTTGATTTAAAAAGACAAATATTTTTCCACAATAGAATTGAGTAGAATAAAGTAACATGTTTTCACTGTTTAGTAGATTCATGTCAGATTACTGACCTTTATGTGGCTACATATTGATGCAGAGATGATGTATGCTTGCATGTTAGTTCCACATCCATGAGATTAAAGTTCAGGTCAACTCTTATCTTTCCTTAGTGTGTTGTACACTGACTTTAGGCCTTAATAACATACTTCTGTGCTTAAAATGGGGCTCGTCTTCAACATATACATCAAACAAATTATTTAAAAGTCATGACACATGAAGGAATTATAAGAAAGATTTTTTTTAATGTTGTCAGATCTCATCTTCATCTTCAAGTAATTGCGGTTATTTATAGTTCACTTGAAGTGACCTTTAGTGAACCCATCAGATGACATATTTTGGGCACCTCTAGCCTACTGTGTGTGCCCTACTGAGATAAATGCTCAAAGCCAACTGAACCCAAGATCCCTCTCTCTGACAATGGAAACAGTTTTCTTTTATTCATCCATCAATGTATGTTTCTGTATATATATTTTTTTTTTTATAGCAGTGGCAGAATGACCAGCAGAGCAGCCTTTACAGCACATTCTTCCCTATAAGCTCTCAGGGATCCTCTGCTCAGCTGTGAGATACAGTCCTACTAGCACCGGCCACTAGGTGCTGACATTGTCACACACCATAAAGAGATTTTCAGAAATAGCTGAGCGGAGAGTGAGCCCCACCACACAGTCATGAAACCATTTAAATATCTGATTTAAAGTAGTTTTGTACTGCCTTGAAGGATAAGTTCACAGTTTTTCCACATTTTTCCTTCCAATGTAAGTCATGGGGGACAAAACCCACAGTCCTTGTTTTCAGCAAAAAAAAATCAATTAAAAGTTTATCTGAAGACAATATGAGTCTTCAGTTGAGTTAGTCATAAACAGTCGATGAATTGATCTGATTCACCACCAGGTGGTGATCAAATAACAGTTAATCTCTTCATACGTGTCCAGAACATGCAGCCTCAGGCCACAATACAAGGACCAGGAGCCTGTGTAGATGTGTGAGTGCCCTCTGCTGGACTTGTGATTTATTTTAACAAACTGTGGAACCATGAGCAGCATCAGTACCCCGACATAGTACTTCTTATCCTCCCTATCTTGTGCTGAGTGAAATACTTGCTCATAGAGGTATGTTGTGTCTCTAAATGAAATTCAAGAGTAGAGTCTAGACCTGCTCTATGTGAGATAACTTTTATTGTGATTTGGCACTATATAAATAAAATTGAATTGAACTGATTTAAATCGAAGCATTCTCCAAACACTGAGCTACACAAATGTTATCACATCTTGATTCACACCCTCAAACAAGCTAAAATGGAGCAGAATGATACTTCCTGAAGTCATCTCATGTTTGCAATTATTATTAATTATTAATTTAACCCAAATCCTGCAAATTATGAACATATCAAATTGAGAGGTTATTATGGCACTTGGAACACAAATTATATCAGTAATAATACATTATAGCATCCTTGAAGAGGTATTCAGCTTGACTGTTGATTGTATTGCTTAAACCTTGAAGATCCCACCAAGACATGTGTTGGGACATACACGTTTTTGGGTGGATGGCTACATAACTGTGTACGGTAACTGTTATGACCTTACTGAAGTGTCTGTAGTACAATATTATCACATTAAAATATTAATGGACGTTATGTTAAAGGACATTTAAAAGTTGATCTGAAGCTTAATGAGGCTTCAGCAGTCTGAGTTAGTCATATGAAGTGGATATCTGACACATTTGCAGTCTTTTTAGCATCAAATTCCCTCTTTGTGTTTCACTGTTGAGCTGTGGTAAAAGTATTTTAACAAAAAAATGGGATGAAAAAGGCCATAACATTGACTGATATCACTTGATTTGACTCATGGATGGCTGAAAATTCATGTGTGCTTCATATCAAACTTTTAAAATATATTTTTGCATTTTTCTTTTTGCTAATTTGTGTTTATTTGGTAGCATTTTTTATATACACTCAAGATATTACACATATTTTTCTGTAAAACATAAGATAAGAAAGATCTATGGCTCCCATCATCTGATACTCCCCACTTTAGTCTCTCATATTTATCCAAATAGAAAAAATATCTGAATAAATTACCATCTTAATACAGACCCAGAGACGGAGAAAATAATGGTCGAAAAACATATAGAATATATAGTATTGTAGAGTTGGGTCAGTGTAACCATTTTTAAACCAGTTTGATATTAAGCCAAACATGGGACTGGAGCAATATACTGAATTTTACCACTACGTGTTGCACTTAACTCAGCAGACGCTCCCAAATGAAAAATAATGAGACTGAGAGTGTGGTGACTCCAGCGCTTTTGGTGGCAGAAATGCACCTCTGAGCTGGTTTGCCAACAAGTAAACACTAAATAATAAGAAGAAAGGAGTGAAGGCACAACAATCAGCAGGACATCTGAGTAACACATTTTATTTTTTTTTATTTCTCAGAACTGTTTAACTTTACTTTTCATCTTCAAAACATCAAAAATGATAAATAAAACATTTATTTTCCCAATGAGTAAAATAATGTTAACATAGAAATCTTTGAATCCACAGGTTTATATGCAATGATTTTATGCTGAATCTGCACCTTGATCAAGTTTTATGCAAAGTCAACGGCTGGTCAAGTGCCTTAAAGGTTCTCATGGAGTTTCCATGAATCAATGTTCTCCATCTGCACTGCAAACCTGTGCTGACCTACTATGAATAATGAATCCTGGTCGTTGTGTGCCCCTGACCACAAAAGCTACCTGGAAGCTCCACTGGACATGAAATTACAGGAAATGGCCTCGTTTAGATCGAATGGGACTCACTCAAGTGCAAAGATCCCTCATTTTGTATGTACAGCTCTTAAACCGTGACCCAGCCTCAGAAAAGTGCTGTGCTAAGGGGATACTGAGGCATTTTGTCTCATTGGTCAGATAATTTCACTTAAGTCGGTTACACTCAATGAAATTTAACTTCATCAATTAGCGACCTCTGCTTATCTTACTTGAGCTATTTCACCTTAGAATATAAAAATCAAGTCAACTTTATTTGTATAGGCCAATATCACAACATCCCCTGTCCTTAGACCCTTGATTTGAATAAGGAGAAACTCCTTAAAATACCCTTAAATGGAGAAAAATTAAATAAACTTCAGGAAGAGCAACAGAGGAGGGGGTAACTCTCCCAGGATGGACAGAGGTGCAAAGGATGTGTGTACAGAGTACAACATAAATTACACAATACAACATTCAACAGGAAGACAAAGTATAATGGAATATAAAATCTATGATGAACGAGATGAAGAAGATGCCAAGCAGCTTCCAGGCGCCATCAAAACATAATAGAACCTGAGCCTCAATCACCATGGAGACCTGGCAAGAGGAGACTCACATCTCACAAATCACATAAACACAGGAGAGAGAGAGAGAAGGATAAAGACATCAGTCAGAGAGAGATAGAGAGACATATGAGGTGAGACTGAACTCATGTAGGATGGGGAATCGGATCCAAAACCTCAGGAAATGGCACCAACACTGAGGGAAGCAGAGCAGTTCCAGGATAGGTGGTGTTCCTGCAAGACATGCCTGAGAGACAAGAGAGGACAGGAGGAGAAAAATAGGGAGAGAGAGAGGGAGAAAAGAGGGAGGGGCACACAGCTTCGACACTTATGTGCTTGTGGAATTAACAAACAGAAAGTTAGAGAGATGCAATTGTTATCAGAATGCCAAGAGAAGCCTTGAATTATGTTCATAAGCCTGCCAGTTCTCAGAGCTCATTGCAAAGTTAGACAACGAAAAATGGGCTTAAATCAGATCTTAGCAGAGTTATCAGTCCCATTTTCTCAGCTGATTGGCGCCCTCACTCTTTTTGACCTTATTTTCTAAAGAGCATCACTGGGTGCTGTCATTTCTCAGTGTTCTCCAACTTTCAGAGGCACTAATGTGTCTGGGAGGAAAAAACAACAGTCAACCTACTGCAACTACAATGTAAAAGTACAGTGTGTATGAGGTGAAGGAGTTCTTTAAGAGCGAGGTGAAGTAAGTTCAACAAATTCATCAATAATAAAAATAATCATTAGTTGCAGCCCTGGTGTAATGTAGGCAGTTAATCTTGCAGCTGCTGAAGGTGGAGCTCATTTAGACTACATATGCACTGTTGGATAGTTTAATCTGTAACAATATATCATGTTTTATAAGCATGATATATTGATTTTAAAAGGTAATTTGTAGATTGAGGAAATTTAAGTATCTCAAAATTGTACATTATTGCTGAAACCTGCATCAAACTCAACTAGCCTCCTAACTACAGCATCAAGTGAACAACATCAGCTTTCTATTTCATCAACATAAATTAAGTCAGAACAACCTCAGTGTTACAGGCAGGTCAACAGATCGAGTCTCAAAACAATGAAAAATACTTTTTACAGCAACACAGATCACAGTATGTTGGTATCCACTGGAAATAAAAACCTGACACATAGTAAAGACATGTCATTTTACCTGCAGTAAATATCTTACACATGCTAAGAGCTTATTGGTTTATTACAGTGGCAGCAGATAGAAAGTCACACCACACAAGTGCATCATCTTTGCCTCAGCTGCCATCAGTAGCGGACCTTTAAGACTCAGAGTTCATGGGAATGTTCTTTAATAATAATGTTGTATATCCAGATGAAAAAAAACATTTCAGGACACATTTTTCTATCTCAATGGACACCAACAGTGTTACGTTGAATGAGTTTGAATGTTTATTAATTAAAGAAGAGTGAGATCTTGCAGTTAACAACATTAGGCCAGATAAACTTGAATAGGAAAAGCAAAACACCAAAACCAGAGCTGTGAGGTTTTCTTGAAGAGGTTCAGATCTTGACTGTCACACTGAGACACACTGATGATAGGATCTCAGTTCCCATCACTCTATGGGTTAGGGTTGGGGTTGGGGTTAACCCTAACCCTCCCTTGAATGCTCTCCTAAACAACTGGACCAAACCCCAAACTATCAGCAAATCTTGTCCTAAGATGAAACTTCAGATCAGATTTTAAACCAGTTGCAAAACGGAGACGAAAATCAAAAATTAACTGATACACTCATGCCTATTTAGAGGCACATGCAGACACCAAACCAATCATACAGTACTCACATCTCTGTCAGGTACTTGCTCTCATGTGGCGCCAGTGCCGGGATACTAGTGATACCATTGAGCTCCAGGCACTGCAGCATGGCGAAAGAGCTGACGGGCATCCTCCCAAGGTGGGTGCCGGTGCCAGGCTGAACAGGGTGAGCGCAAGGGGCAGTGCCAGGGCCAGTTGTCCTGCCAACGAAGCTGCGCCCTCTGCCACAGCCATGCTCAAAAGAGGATCTTCTCAGGACCAGCAGAGAGGTTTGGCAGTTGCAGTTGGAGTTAGGGTCTCTATGGCTCACCTAATGAAGAGCAAGTGAAAAGTGGTGAGGAGCTTTCTCACACAGTGGCTCTTCTCTTGGCTCTCTGGCAGGCTTGAGATCCCAGCTGGTTAGGGTCTGGTGCTGAGCCACAGCTGTACTGAGCAGCAGGAGGGGCAGGCAGGCAGGCAGGCAAGGGGCCTCAGGGGACATGGTGGTGGTGGGCTGCAGTCTCTCTCTATTTCTCCCTCCCTCTTCCTCTCTTCTACGATGAAGGGAGGGGCAAGATATCAGGGGCCAGAGTCACCAGACACCTCAGAAAGCGAGAGGGGGAAGAGGGAGAGGTTGGGATGAAGGGTGTGTGTTGATGATGATGAGAGGAAGAGATGGGATATGGTGATGGAGATCTCATCTGCCCCCCAGGTGAGAGTGTGTGCTGTCCCACCAGCGGCTCGAGGTGCAAGCAGTGCCAAGAAGTCAGGACTCTTGGGTTCCTGGATGCATGCAGTAGCGCTCTCACACTTACACTAATACAACTGTAACAACATCCTGCTGATTGTTGAATTGATTGTTGGAAAGTTTATGATTGTTGAGACTTAGGAGGTCAGTGATGAATTTAATGGTTGAAGAAAAACGGGAGGGAAGGAGGTTCAACATTGTGAACTCCCAGCAGGATTTAATGGTAGGAAATGAAATCAAAAGATTATAAATCCCAAAGTTTGTTGTGTTTCACCACTGAAACGTAAATAGTGTTGTTAGTCTCACAAGGCTAACTACACTGACATCAACATTATCTCTTGCTACAGGTGAACAAACACACTGTGCTAGTGTCAGAGACCTCTAATTTACCCTCTGATTTAAATAAACATGAAAAACTCAACATGGTATGACACCTAAATATTCCAAAAAAATCTAATCAGTGGAGCAGGTGGACCCAAATGCAGGAGGCAGCAGGAACTGAAGAACGCTTTTTATTAGTGCAGGGAAAGCAAAACTAAACAGGACCGAACAAAACTGAAATTCACAGAACAAAGTAACAAATAAGGCAGGATTTAGTGCAGGCCAACTGGACATGATACACTGTCAAATGTTACACATAGGGCGAGGGTCGGCAGCAGCAGTATCACTTGTATTGAGTGCACAGCAGACACACAGCAGATTTCCAGAAGTGGAAGAGCAGCAGCCTCTCCCATTTAGGATAGTGGGCTATTTAGCCTGACAGCCATTAAATATGAATTAAAAACCACACAGGCCTCTTTGCCTTCAAAAATGTCATTACATATATTTATGGCAGCCGATTGTTGAATAAGCAGTTTTCAGGGCTCCCCTGGGGGCAAGGCTGGGGATGGGAGTAGAGTGGAGTGAAGTAGATGGAGGGAGGGGAGGGAGGAAAAAACAGGGTGGTCAGTTGAGTGCTGGAGTGGAGGGATAGCAGGATGGGATAGGGGACAGATGGGTGGAGGAGCGAGAAGGAATGAGAGGATGAGTGAAGGGACGGCAGAACAAAAACAGAGGGGAGGTGGGGATGGATGGAGAGAGCACAGTGGACGAGTAACAAAAAGGCAGCTCTGCTATAACGGATAAGGCCTAATAGCAACTGAAATGGAATCTATATTACAGGTCCTAACTGAGTGCACTACTTCAGGGGCCGGGCCCCGAAAGGAGCAAATAATAGAGCTGGCTTGAAGTGGTGCTTCAGTTTCTCTCCAGCAGATGAGGGAGATGTATATGGGGTAAATGAGATTGAAGGGGAAGGGGAGTCCTTCAGAGAGATGCTGTCCTTAATATTTTCAGGGTTGTAAAAAATGTCTCAAAAGGTCAGCGTGTGCCTGGTGACTTATTTTACTGCGCAGTGTTTATGGCGTGAACCAAGAAGCTCCAACCGCTGGGCTGTAATTATCCAAGCTGCACCTCCAAATTATGACAGCTGTTGTTAAAGAAAATAAAGATGTTACAGTTGGTCTTATTGTGATCTTGAATACACCTTTTGTTGCACTAATACCTAACACCTTTTGTCTTTTTTGCGCTAATACACCTACTTTCACTTAAATGTATAAAATAACGTCCTGAGAAATGACAATTCAATATTTAAATAAATTAATAAATATATAATTTTATCATAAAATGCTTAAATAAATGAATGAATAAAATAATAAATAAAACATTTAATATATAAATGTTACATTTATTGTTGTATTTATTTATTTAGACATTTGTATATTTATTTATTAATTTGTTTATTAATGTATTTGTTTACGTATGCATTTATTCACACATTTATATATTTATACTTTCATTTATTTATTTATATATACTTTCATTTATCCATAGTGCAACTTTATGCAGTGAAATAAATACATCTGTCAGCAGTTGGCAAACAGTGTGGCTTATCAACGTTGTCAGGAAATTACTCTGAAAAATATAAAATTATCTTAAAAATGCCAAAATACACTAGAGGGGGGTTTCAAAGACCTTTGGTTTCAGAGGAGGCCACATCATACTTCCTCCATTGCCTAGCAACCGTCATCAAGGCCATAACTCCATTGTTGCGGAGGCTGAGCACCTGAATTGCCTCCTGCCTGTTTCTACTTCCAACATTGTACTGTAATTTCAAGTGGTATTTCAGCATTAGAGAAAGAGAGAGAGACAGCCATGCTCCATATTGGAGGGCTATGAAAATTGGAGGAAGCTTTTGGTGGTTTCACATCAGGAGGTGTGCGCATTTGCAAAAGACACAAAAACAGAAGTGAAGATGTTCAGTGCAGTTGCGTAGGCAGAAAATTGTGTTTTGGGTGGGCCATTACAAAAGTGGATGGGCCGTCTTTTCCCAGAAAAACTTATTTATGTGAAGTAAGAAGACAAGAAAACAAACATAGACAAACTGAAAAATCCGCAATCCGCAGTGGCAACTTGTTAGGGTGGTGTTAACTACTAGATGTCCCTTCATGCATTCATTACAGCCTACAGCCAATTCTGCTTCATTACCAGTCAACTCAAGAAAAAACAGATCTACACATTTTACAGGAAAAAAAGCATCCTTGTACTCAATTCTATTAATAAGACTTTCCATTATTGGCAAGGATAGTCATACAAATTTAGTTGTGAATGTGATTCATAAATTGCACACAAATGGGCACGTGAACCCATATCTGTGAGAGCAAGATTTCAACTGGAGGTGCTGAAAGCAGTCTCTCTATTCTTTAAAGTAAACCTTTAAAGAAAACACTCATACATCAATACAACACACAATAAGGGAATCTCCTGCAAAGCTCACACTGCTCAACATAATTTAAAAATAAATAGGCTATAGCCCACAGGGACCGGTAGAGGTGGAGTGTAATATCCACAGTAAGTGGCTGCTTAGGAGTTTAAACATTTATCTGAGTGTACAAAGGTACACATGGAGAATATGATCAGAGTTACCATTACTACACAACTGGACGAAGGCCACAGGATTGGGGCAAGGAAACACAACTAAGAGGTGGATAAGAACAGGCATTGTATGAAAAGTTGTGCACACATTTTTGTACATAATCCCATGAAGTTAAATGCAGTAACACGAACGATCAGTGCACCTGCGATCCTGGTCTCACAGCAGTTCATAAAATAGTCACGAAATTGAATCCATCATTCCAATATTACATAATACTTTGAAAATATAACTGCTGTATTATTCACAATTTAACCAACATTTATCCTCAACACTTCTTAACACAAATACAAGACAAGTGTCCTTGATAACTCAACAAAACAATAGGTAAATGTTATATGGGTGGGGCGTTATATTCTAACATCCAGATGCAGTTCATATTTTCCCTGTAATAAAAGTACAAAAAATCACACCACAACACACCTGTTTGCAGAAGTGGGAAGTAACTATGTATTTGTACTTCGTTAAATAAGTATGAAGGCGTATTAGGGCAAACAAAACCAGACTGTGTCCAGTGATTTCTTTCTGTGCAGGTTGTTAATAAAAGAGGAAAAAACTATCCTATTTTGTGTGCCAGGAACTTTTTTTCATTTTGTCGAGTTATCAGGAGAGTTACCTATTGTGTATCAATGACGGTGAAAATACATTTTTACATTTTACTTTTGTACTTCAGTACATTTCAGAGCCTGTACTTTCTTACTTTCACTTGAGTAAAGGAGTTGAACTTAAGTAGCCACCTCTGCTTGTTTGTTTGATTTTAACTATGCATGTTTTAAGAAGATAAATAGATGTTTACAGGCAGAAAACACAACTTTTTATTGAGAGGATTTACTTCAGATATGAGCAAGACACAGAAAAGATCTCAGACGTTTGATCTGATTTTAATTCTCCATTTAGAAGTTGATCTTATGACTCATCGTGTATTGCTCTCTCTGATACGCAAAAACTTGACGATAACCTCCAAATTGCCACATAGTGGTTATCTCATCATCGGTGGCATATAGACATGAAGCATTATTTAAATGCAAAAAGTTATATTTTATTGTATTTAATATTTGAAGTAAACGTATTCCTTATTCACGAAGTGTGATGCCTCATATCATATTGGGTGTAATTTGCACATTTGTAGAGATGTGTTAGATTCACTTGAATTTGTAGCTGCTGTGAGAAACTTTCACTGTTGAAAAGAGATTTTGTTGAAGAGATTTTTGGCGCCATCCTGTGACAGATTTTTAAATTCTAAATGTATTCAGAGATAAACTCATTTCCATTTGAAATGACCATATCTGTGGTTCCACATTGATTCTGACATGAGAATCAAGGTTTGATGTTGTGGATTTTTCTTCTCACACATGTGATGACTGAACTTTGACCTCATGTGTTCATGACTCTTCTCCTCTGTGTCCTCTCACATGGAGAGGATGATCTGCAAGAGTCTTCTGCTCATCAGCCTGACCTCCTGTGTCTCTGGTTAGTTTACAACTTTGCTGGAATATCCATATATATAAATAATAAAAATACATTTTTAGCCTCACTAAGAGATTTTATGACCTCTATCTTTAATCTGTGAGCGATAACATTGGCAGAACTTATTAAAGGTGGTAAAAATGCCTTACTGCAATTGGGGAAAGAGTTCTTTATTCAGTTGTTGCTCATTTTTTATTTATTATTGTATCATGCATCACCTTTTCTATATTGCAGCACATTTGAACTCTTGCTATAGTTTTGCAGCCTCAGTTCTCAGTTTGTCTGGTCCTCACGTTCCCTCTCTGTCTCTTCGACAGGAATATTTAGTGAAAGTGACGCAGACCTTCTATCAAGCAGAGGAGAACCACAACATCACACAACCAAACCTGACAGTTCCTCCACTTCACTTACCATCTTCGGTCAACTCTTCACTGATAGCAATGACCCAGCCCTTTGTCAAGTACATCAGAGTGTTGAGGTCTCAGGATGAAGAGTTTGCAGGTCGAGTTCAGTGTGACAAAGACGCCCACAGAGGAGGATGAATCAGACTTCACAGACAGATGCCTCCTCAATGTCACTGCTAAGATGATTCAGTCAAACTCAGAATATGTAGGTGGACACAAACACCAGCAGGTTCAAACCCTAACAGCCCAGATTTTACAAGTAGAAGAGTTGAATGTTTGGATGAGAGAATTTTTGGAATACAAGTACAATTATTATTATTTTTCTGTCCTTTAGCTGTAAATCAGCCCAAACCTCAGAAACCTACTGTGAGCCACAACCAGAGAGTCAGGGAAGGATCGGCCTCGACGTTGGACTGGGACTGACAGCATTTGTCTGTGCTGAACTCTATATTAGCTTCAGACAGAAAACACCAAAGCAACAGTATAGAGGTTGCGTTTCTCAGAGAGCAGACTTCTGTCACTTCATCTTTTTACTTTCTGTGTCCATGAAGCTGACCCCTAACCACTCGACTTCCCAGGCACACTGCGGCACTGCATTCAACAGTTATCTAACAGAACATTGAGGCGCCTGTCAGTCTGTATACTACAGACTTTGTAAGAAAAATTAAAAGGCTATGAGCGAAAGGTGAACAAAATACATTTAGTTAAATGCCAAGATTTGATTTTCAAACTAATAATTTTAAAAAGTGGGAAAGTCTTATAATGGCAGCGACGCCCATGTGCACAGTAGATAAAGCTGAAGAGTGACAATGGTTGCTAATACACCGATAATATAATCTTATAGGCAATATAAACAGATGATGAATGAGTATATAGTAAGACACAATTATTATATTTATTTTAATTTCTGTGCCATTTAACATCAATCAATCAATCAATCAATCAATCTTTATTTATATAGCACCAAATCACAACAAAATATAAAGATTAAAAACATGCAACTTTAAAGACAAAAACTAAATATTCCAAATAAACTATTCACAAGAATACACACTGTTTTTTGTGTTTAGGGGGCCATAAGCCAACATGTTTGGGAACCACTGGTTTAATCTTTAAAAATGCAGTGTAATTTATATTTGTCATTATGTTATTCTGTGTAAAATTTAACCGGAAATGTAACTAAAGCTGTGAAATAAATGTAGTGGAGTAAGAGTTCAGTATTTCCTTCTGAAATGTAGTGGAGTGGAAGTATTTAGTAGCATAAATACTCAAGTTAAGCACAAGTACTTCAAATGCGTGTTTAATTAGCTACAGTACTTGATTCAACAATGTGCTTATTTGCTTCAAACACCTGTTTGTGTGAATTAAGCCTTCTCACACAGTAGCCTATTATTAACATTGTGACTCTTTCATCTCTTTGTTGTGACCTGTATGGATGAGGACTGACACCTGTTCATGAAGCATTGTTAGTTTTGCAACAACTTTCTAGACTTGACAATGAAATAAAAAATACAAATAAATTAAAAAGTAAAATATTATGTAAAACAAAAAAATAAATAAAATTAAATAAAATTAAATGAAATATAATAAAATAAGTTTAATAAATTAATTTAATTTAATTAAAAAAAACTTTCGAGACTTTCGTGGAACAGGTTATTTAAGAGAAAGGGCAGGGGGATGAACATCAGTTTCGATTGTGCTAATTATGGCGTCATTACTGTAGGTAATTACTTTAACTATGATATATTCAGAATATATTCATTAATATATATTTGTCATATTATTTAGATCTACTTTAAATATATTGGCGTTGACGGAATAAAGCATTTTTGTCCCCCCTGTAACTCAGCACACCCCTACTAACGGCACACAGTGGTACAGTCCAGATGACAGCTCGACCTGAGCTATCCTCCGTGCCTGAGCATCAGCAGACACATCCACAGAAAACAAGCAATAATCAGGAGACACGCAGTTTATTTGTGCCATTACTGTCTTGTTTGTAACTTCTTAATCAGCAGCATGTCGGCTCCTATGAAGGGAGACTTGTCTTCAAGCGAAAAGGAATTATTTGAGGTTATCACTGCAGGTAAGCCTCTTGTGCTAACGCTAATCCCTGAAGAAAACGAGGTTAGCTCTTTTTTTTTTTTAGCTTGTTTGATTCAATTACGACACAGATAATACTGGCAATAAAGACAAATCAGCATGACAAGCGTGCTGCTCTGTGGTTGTCTTGTTAAATAGTGCCTTTTAATGTAGATGTCAGATTTGTAACAATGCTTAGTATGAGTTTAATTTTAAGCTAATGGCTAAAAACGTGCATGAGTAAGGCTAGCTGACTTCTGATAGCTTTCTGTTTTTAAAAAGCAGAGATTCACTATTTATTCAAGTGTGTCTTAAGACAACACACAGCTGCCTATATGGACACTGACAGAGGTTTTCCTCACTGTAATCAGTCCTGTTCTTACTGCCTCTTAAAACAAATCTCCGTGAAATGTGTTATCAATGTGAGTAAATAAAGACAATTTGATTTATATTTATAAGCACCTTTCAAAACTATGTTTATGTTTGGGGGCTTCCAAACACCTAGTATCTCAAAAATAATGACTTAATAACTCAACATAATGAGACACTAAGTCATTATTTTGAGATAAATTCTCATTATATTGAGATACTAAGTCATTAATTTGAGATACTAAGTCATTCATTTGAGATACCTGGTCATTATTTTAAGTTAAGTCATTGTTTTGAGTAAATAGGTCATTATTTTGAGATACTAAGTCATTATTTTGAGATACTAAGTCATTAATAATACCTTAGCAACTCAAAATAATGAGAAACGTATTATAAGTGCATTATAAGGGGACAGAGGAATATTTACAGCAACAAAAAAAAACTAAAACAGGTTTCAATGTCATTTGGGCTCCTGACTGTTGGAAATAAAATGCATAATTTAGTTATTTTTATTTTATTTTATTTTTTGTGCAGCTGATACACATTTTATATGCTAATGTACAAGTTTGACCTGTGTTTATTAAACAAATTCAAAGATCAGGAATAAAACATGTTGTATTCATCATATTATATAAAATGTTCTCCTGGACCATAAAATAGTGACTGTGAATGTGTTTTTTTCCACAGAAGGATTAATCAAACATTTTATTAATGACTGATGGGGAATTTATGAATGTGAATTGGTGTAGAGACTAATTATGAGTCAGAATATGAACTTTATGTAAAGGTTTAAGACAGGCATGAAAAATTATGAACCCTGCAACTTTCATAATAACATCTAATGTAGTTGATGTGGAAGTGTTTGCACTGTAGATTCATAAGAGTATGAACTACGCAACAGTTGAATTATAAAAGGTAGATTGAATACAAAAGTGTAATCTGCACCCTCAAAAAGGAGTTTTGTTTACTCATTAGAGCTCCTGTACCTGCTGCTGAGGCTTTGTGTCGTGTTTATACGCCAATAATATTGCATTTTGTTCTTTTAGGAAATGTTCAAGAGGCCTCAAGACTGCTGGGCTGCAAAGATGTTCGAGTCAACTGTTTGGACGAGGTAACAAAGCATTTTTAACAGTGTGGGAAGAAGTATTCAGATCCTTTACTTCAGCAATGTAGAAATACTCCATTACAAGTAAAAGTCCTGCATTAAAAACACAACTACAGTTGCTAGTTTAGTCCAGTGGTTCCCAACTTAGGGGTCAGGGCCCCTCTAAAAGGTCAGCAGATAAATGTGAGGGGTCGTGAGATGAGTCTGATACACATGTTTTCAGTTTTTGGACTCTTTCTCTAATCTTGGATTTTTTGGTGAATTTTTTTATCTGTTTTACAAGTTTTGACTAATTAAACTAAGCAGAAATGAGAGACAGGTCTAGTTAATTTTATAGATATGATACGCCAACAAAATTATGTGTTTCATAATCAGATTTTCTTTTTCTATATGTACATTTTCACATATTAATATATTTCCTGCATCAAATGACCTGACCTGAAAGTTTTATGGAGTTTCATTTATGTTTTTTTCTTGGGGAAACACATAAACATGCATCTCTGACTCAGAAGTGTCAAATATTAAAATGATTATACAGTTTAGCCCCAATCGGACGCTTGTCTTATAAAGTATAGCTGGATGTTTTTCAGGCCTACACTCTGTTAATTTTTGTAGAGGGGGAACAGCATGGATTGTGAGATCTTGTGACAGAGGCTTTTGTTCATTGACATATGTGTGGGACAAGAGGACTCTGTCTGAAGGGCTTTGGAGGAGGTCCTTCATGTCTTTCCTTCTTTCTTTCTTTAGTCCGTTATGTCCGCCTGTCAAAATCAGATGTTTGCAGCTGATGTTTTGTTAGGTTTTAAGTAATGAACAAGTGAACGTGAGAGTCTTCTCAGTACTTCAGTAGCTTCAAGACATTCTGCTCTTTCCTTTGTTGGGAAGAAACCCCCCCGCCCCCTCTCCTCCCCCTCAAATAATGAGGCGAATATTGTCCTTTTTCATGGGCAAACATTCTGTACTCGACATTCCTTGTAGCAAATAATTATATATGTGTTTTTAGAATGATTAACTACTTGATTAAGATAACAATAATAAAGAAACATTTAATACATTAATTTTAAAAAACAACAACAAAAAAACAACCAAACAAAAAAAACATGCATCAGATGAACATGCTGATTAATCATGATTTCTGAATTATTGCATCTAACTAATTGCAAATCAAAGCAAGAATAGTTTAGTTTCTATTGAAACTATCAGGAGCACCATTATTCAGAAAAATGAAATAGGTAGGTTTTTTAATGATATTTTTTCTGCCATTAAAGCAGCTGTCACTTCAATAGGCAGATATCTCTGATTAGCTTTTATTAAAATGCTCAATTATTAAACCCTGCTGATGTTTGTGTATCACCTAATTTTTCCTACTTTTTTGTTCAGGTTGATGTAATGTTTCTGTCTCTTCCACAGTACGGGATGACACCTCTGATGCATGCCGCTTATAAAGGAAAAGCAGACATGTGCAAGCTGCTGCTGCAACACGGAGCGGACGTGAACTGCAATCAACACGAGCACGGATACACAGCGCTGATGTTCGCAGGACTGTCAGGTTTGTGTCGATCGTTACATCACAGCAGCATGACTGAAACTTCTTCACCTCTGTTGTTTTGGGAAGTTCTGTATATGACTCCTCCACCTCTGTGTCTGTAGGGAAGACTGATATCACGTGGATGATGTTGGACGCCGGGGCAGAAACGGACGCGGTCAACTCTGTCGGAAGGACCGCCGCGCAAATGGCTGCGTTTGTCGGTACGTGTGGATGGGATTTTGCTCAACAATCCGGTGCATTTAAGTCTTGTCACACAAACAGAGACGATGGATTACACACCAAAATGATGATTTTACAACATTTAGTCCATTAATCGATTAGCTGCCAACTATTAGATTAATCACCAACTGTTTTGATAATCGACTCCTCATTTTGTGTAACAGATATTAAATTCATGTCAAAAAATGATGAACTGTCTCCTCTTTATTTTCTCCTCAGGGCAACACGACTGTGTCACCGTCATCAACAACTTCTTCTCCCGCGCCAGACTAGACTACTACACCAAAGCCCAGGGTCTGGAGAAGGAACCCAAGCTGCCGTCCAAACTGGCCGGACCCCTCCACAAGGTCATCATGAGCACCAACCTGAACCCCGTCAAGGTAGGACTCCACATGACAGAGACCGTTAAATAGTTAACTAGTTAGTCCTAGTTAAATAGTTAATAGATTTTTTTCTTTTTTTTGATTTTAGACAAACTAAATTCATCTTCTCACCCTCTGCTTCCCTCATCCATCTATCCTCTAAAGTCTCCTCATGCTTGTCCTTCCACTTCCTCTCTCTGGAGGATGAATATTAATAAAAGAGAGACACTCATTGTGTGTTAAGTGGTTCTTAATAATGACAAGACCACACAGATTGTGTCTAAATCTCAACACACCTGCAGCTGATTTAGCTGAATTATGTCTCGTTCATCAAGTGATCAGAGAACTAATGAGCTGCTGCAGTAATTGGTTTGATTGG